>NW_009925976.1:88576-96753 GCF_000696875.1 Nestor notabilis | reverse complement strand
ATATTATATAGGATAATATATATTGAAATAATATATTACAAATAAATGTACTTTAAAAAATTCTGTAATTAGACCCAAGTTATGCTAAATGACCAAACCTGGTTTACTGTCCATAGACAGCTATATTTTTATTGTTAATAACACTAATATTCAGATGTTATAGTAACTTAAACCCAGTAGCGTTTTAGTGTTCAAATACTGTTTTCCTTAGATCATCAGTCAAAGGCAGTCACTTTTCCCAGAGAAAGCCAGAATTAATAGGAAAGAAAGAAACACTGAGATTGTATTTACATTTCTCTTTTAAGAGTTGATGGTGTCTTTATCTAGTCTTTACCCAACCCCAACATCACTACAACCCTGCCAGCCTCAGGCAGCTGGAGACCATCTACTCTTGGTTAACCTGAAGAGCCTATTTGCTAACCTTGGCTTGTGCTTGTCTTAACACTGCGTCTAAACTTAAGTCTTCGTATTTGATCTGTTGCTTAGCTGCACACAGGCAGATTTAGCCAGGGACGAGGTCATCCTGAAGGCCAGCCAGTAAGGATACACACTAAATAGCTGCACGCACCTGAAGCTGAAATAGTGAAAACACACCAGCTACCATATCTCATATGCATCATGGTCTTGCTCATGAGACTGGACTGGAACCTTTTCAGCATGTATGTAACGTATTTTCGCTTTCTCCTTCTCCCAGAAAATCCCACACAAATCTTGCCGGTTTTATAATTTGCCACAATTATGGCTTGCACCATGTTTTCACAAAAAAAAACCAACCCAAAACAAAAACACCAAACAAATCTTCAGCTACAGCTGTCAGTGCAGCAACAGATACTGGTGCCAGGTTGAACTCACAGTGACTCTTATGGCTCATTTAAACATTTATTCTATCCACCAGCCATAATGATTTTATGGCACATGGATTCACAGTAATTGTTTTCAAATTCTCTTTGTCAAAGCAATATCCAGATAAATTTAAATATTGTTTAGCAAAGGAGTTTGGGGGAAATGCCAGGCACCCCAAAGTCGGGGTTCAGACCCTTCACACTTTGCACTCTCCCACTAGTGCCAGCAGCTGTCCTAACTCGGTGCTTGTGGTGAAACAACAGCAGTTTGAACCGCTGTGTTTTCTAATCCTGTTCCATGGTGCTTGGTGGCATCATACTATTTCTGTCTAGAAAATGCAGCTTTTCTCAGCTGTTGGATCAGGCATCAAGTTTTGAGCATCCCCGAATGGACAAGGCCAAACAATAAACATGCACAAGTCAGAAACAGGCAACTCAAACACTAAATCTTATATTATTTCAGCTCGTTTGAAATAAGACAACCACATTTCAGACTAATCCAGAAGAAAAGGCATCATGTAAAAAGGATTCTACAGTGGGAAGATTTTCCTTTCATGCTGCCTAACACAACACAGTATCTCTTGCTTCAGAGAAGCACCAACATGAAATAAACTGGATCAAGGCTGAGGATTATCAGGTTTTTAACAGAACTCTTCACAACGTAATGAGGTTTTCTTACTCCACCTCCTAGTCCCCTCCCCCATACTTTTTAAAGTACTATATGGTAAATATCACAAAGTAAAAAAGCTGCTTTTTTATTACTAGTAATAAGCACAGCAGCTTTTTCATAAATTCTAGTTTTTGCAAAACTGGGACTGTTCCTCCATGGCGTACGTTACATTCCAGAAGCTTGTCACACAACTGTAGCCAATCCTAACGATGTTTTCCCACTCCTTTTTGTCCTTTTATTTTATATGAGGTCATTCAGATTTCACAATTCTAAATCATGTTGGGAAAAAAGTTGGTGACTGCCCAGAAGCGAGGGGAGACAAGAGCCCTGTGCCTGGGGCTGGGAATGGTCGCATGCTCCATGATGATGTACTTCTTTATTGGGATCACCATTGTGCCATTCTACACTAAAAGGTAATATTTCTTATGAATACAAAGCAATTTGTTTTCCTCTCAGAAAATACAATTACTAAAGCAGTGCTAAAATGCATGCTAATACATTGGACAACATGTTCTTGAATTGCTTGTAAGAATTTAAGGCAGAAGAAGAGAAATTAAAAAGTGAACCAAGAAGTCAGGAGGCATTGCCAGGTAAGCGCAAGAAGGAGGGATAGAATGAGAACAGTTTAATAAAACTAAAAAAAATTCAGCTACAGAAGTCATGGTAAAATTGTTCAGTTGAGTATCTGTATCTTGCTTCCAGCTCAAGAATCATGAGAAACTGGCACCTTCAGCAGCTCAGTCCACTGCGGCAAGTGTTGCAGAACACAACTGCTGTGCAAGAAATTACTCTTACCCACGATTCTATTTCACTTTGCAAGTTTTGCTTCCACATACAGAATCAATTAGCAAAAACCAAAATAAGATGAAGAGTGCAGCTCCAGTTTCCATGCTTGAATCTTTTGATAGAGAAAGCATGTATATCACCTCATGCTAAGAGCACTTTAAAGCTCAAAAATGTTTGAAAAACATTATCTTTAAAACACAGTAATTCACATTTTCCAGCCTCCTGATTACATTACAGAAGACATTCGCATGTCAAAAGACGGGTTTCCTAAGAGCTGGAGTGAGACTAATTCTTTACTTTTTTGCAAAAGTGTACCACTAGAAGCAAAAGCTTGCTATGTTACCAGTCATAAAAGAGTGATTATTGAGAAAAAAAGGGTAAGTAACAGCAAAAAATGAGCTTTTACCAGTTAAAATCCTGCTATTTATTAATGCAGAAAAGGTCTGTGCAATAAAGAAGGGAAAGAACAAGGGAATTGATCTGAGTTCTCAGAATTATTGAGTGAAATTAGTCAAAATAATTCCAAGATATAAAGCGTATGCACTTCCAGATGTTTACTACCACATACTCAAATCCATAGCAGATTTTATTTCCCGAATAACACTTGAAGCTAATTACAGATGGGGTTAGAACCTAACCTCAAATCACCGAATGTGTAACAAATGACCACAGGAGCTTTCCTGCCTTGCTTCTCTGCCTTGCTTCCCCATGGCTGCACCCCGAGCAGGGCTGCCATCCATCTGCAGTGGGCAGAGCTCACCACACCAGAACTGAACCCCAGCCATCCTGGCCACTACTGACAGCCAGAACACACAGAGCCACCTTCATGACTCAGAACAGATGCCGCTAACACAGTTAAAAGTGTTACCTTTCATTTTGTCTTTGTAGTGTTTGGACAACAGAAACCTTGTGCAAAGTACTGAAAGCCAACATCAAGGACAAAGTTCTCTGCCCAGACGGCAAGGGCACAGATGATGAGGATATCTTTCCTTATCCCTGTCTACAGGTGTGGGTTAACCTGACAGCCTTGGGACAGGAGGTTATGCTGTATCAGACTGAAGATACACTGGAAAGAAATCCTAAGGTACTTTCAACACGAATGGAATAATCACTCTGCTGCTGTCTAACACCTCTGAGAAGGGGTGACTGTTTTTAAACCAAGCAGCAAAATAAGAGTAGGAGTTGTTCATCTTTTACAACGTCTGTGTGTAGACCAAGGCATTTTTAAAACACTCCAGAAATTACACAGTTTGGGATTTTGTTTTAAACACTACATAAAACATTAAGTTAATACTTGCTAAGCAATCACATCAACTAAACAGGAGCATTTAATATTTATGAGCATGTAGAAACACGCAAGTATCCAAGTTGAAGACCAAGGGCAAAAAACAGGTAACATAATCTCAGTTTTACTTCCATTTTAGATGTGAAATATGAAGCAGGGAACAAAGGTGAAATGAGGGTGCTGTTGGGAACATGATGCACATTTTGGACAAAGGAGAAACTAATCAGTAGTTTTGAAAGATGTCTTTGGTTTTGTCTGCAGCTGTTTCTGGCCCGTATGACAGCAGAAACCCAGACTCATGGAGAAGGCAGTGGGGCTGTAGAAAGCACCTATATAACACAGATGCTGGGTACTGCAGTAGAGGTCCCTTGGTCAGCAGTTTTAGGGATCTCTTCCCCAGAGGAAGCGTGCAGACCATTGGCTTTAGAGGTATGATTAGGGAAGGAGGAAGTAGAATGTTACCCTTCTGCTCCTATCAGTGTTTCTTCTCAGGAATCAGTGAAGAACTCAGTATTTTTAGGCTTGGTCCCCACAACTAGAAGTGTTCCTACAGGTACACTGTCTCAAGGAAGGTCAGGTTCAGTTCGGTTCGGTTCCAAAACCAAGAGTATTTTAAGGCCTTATTCCAGATCAACACTCCCTTAGGGGACACAAAGTAAAATTCAGATCTTGGATGCCCAAGACTGCAGCACTTTCAGAATCCAAACCAAGCATGCTCAGACTACAAGTGCTCGTATTCCTAAAGAAATCATAAAATGATTCACAAGTCCAAATCTGATAGCATAAACCACTTAAGCTGATGAGGACTTTGCTAGCTAATGCTTGTCTCAGGGAAAGCTACATACAGTGAAGCAGCCAGGCAGAAATTATCCACTGTGGATTGAAACAAGACTCATGTTCACTGCTAGAGGAGGCAATTAGCTGATTTCCTGCCTACTGTTTGCATTACTGCAAGTACAAGCCTTCAGGTCAGGAGCCATTCCCTTTCTGTCTTGGCCGGTTTCCAGCTTTAGACACCTTAGCATCATTATCTACGTAAAATAATATGGCGGAAAAGAACCTGTTATGAACAACAGTGACAAGAATGAGTGTTTTAAAGTCTAATAGTATTTCCACTGAAGACTAAGTAACAGCATTACCATGACAGGTCAAAAGAGTTCTGTGTTACAAGGACAAGTAGAAAGCCCGCAACTGCTCTGCTGTTCTCTTATGTTTCTACTAGTTACACACAGAGGTGAAGAGCTTGTTTTTTCTGCACACTGGCAAGCCAGTTTGCACGTCTGCATAACTAACATATTTCTGCTATGGTGGTGCCTTTCTCCTCTGCTGGAATCCAAGCTTGGCACTGTAATAATAAAGTGACAGTCTCAAAGGCTATAGTTTTATTTCTAGCTCATATGTATTGCTAGTTTCTAACAACATGACTCCAATCTGTAAATCTGCAGACTGGGGGGCATAGACACACTGACAGAAGCAGGAAAGCATGGCAAATGGGTTATTGACATGAGGAAACCAAGACAATGCTAGCCAACCCAGAGATGTTTTTGTCAGTACTAGCATGTTTGTTGCACTCAATCTGATTTAACTCCAAGCTTTGTACTAGAGTATCTATTATAATGAATCACCTTGATTTCTTATTTCAGTGCTCGTATGTCCCAGGCAAGTCAGAGAACTCTAAAGAAGTTAAAGCACGAATAGAAAAAATTGCAAGCAATTTCAAGAAGCACCAGACTTTCCCGTGCTACTATGACCCAGGAGGAACTCAGCCCAATGTCATTCTAAGCAGACTTTATCCCCCCAAAGGCCTCCTCTTTGCTTTTCTTTGGCCTACACTCATGTTTACAGGTGGATGTCTGATTATTGTGCTGGTAAAAATTAGTCAGTATGTTTCTGTTCTTTCTGCTTGGCAGTAGAAAATAAACACCTAGCATAAATGGATGCATGATATTAAAGAGCCTTTGTTCTGCCTGTCTAGTAGCGTTTCGTAACTTTCAGCATATAAGGGTTCAATCCAAATGCAGGTATTATGGAAAACTGGATGACACCCACTGTGGATGGCAATCGATTACATGAAGTCAAAAGAAAAAACCGATTCCCAGGAATGGCTGAAAACACCTCATAAGAACGCACAGACTGAGTTACTACCTCTTATTGCCTTGGGCTTTCTGAGGTACAGCTGCTTTACAGAGCTACAGTTCAAGTTTAATACTAAGCATTGTTCCACATTTTAGACAGGGTCTTAATTTTGAGACTAGATCCATACACATCATTAGTGGCACACACACCTTTTATGTACTTCATTAATGATACAGTGTGTATTCATGGCACACTTCTATCTGTCAAGAAAAGAAGGGATTTTATGGTCCAAAGTGATATTTGTTATTATCGATCTCTCTGCTTTCATGAAAGAAGAGAGTGAAAACCACACAAAACCAAGATATACACACACAGACATTACAAAGTTTGCACTCTGAACATCCAAACCCAGTTGTATGTAATGAAATATATGCAAAAAGTATAAGGTACAGTAAGGAAGGTTACCTTAGTTTTTGTATTTAACTCAAATCTTAGCCTTATTTTACTTTTAAAAAAAGTGTACCACTCAGAAAGGCCACCTGCTTGCCATTTAAATACATCATAAACCTGTCAAGTAAGGGAAGTTAAAATATAAAGAATATTATTATGTAGTAGAAAACATCCATGATGCCTTACTAAATACAGTAATCTAATCTAACCTAACCACAGAAGTTTGCATGCTTAGCGCATAGGTATTTCACAATAGAGACATGTTTATTTTGAGCAGCAAGACTCTTAGGAATGCTCTGAGGCACATATAGACACATGTTCTCTGAAAATAACCCTGTTTTTCTCAGCCAATTTTCAAATTGATACAGGAGGAACACAGGATGCTTCCTGCATGCTGTATGTGACTGGCACTCGGGACACAGCTAACAGCAAGCAGCTGAAGCTGTTCTAACAGTGTGCTCAATTACTCTTGAGCTTTTGTAAATGTTTTTCTCTTCTTTTTCCATCTGCAGAAGTTGTAATTCAGATGGGGGTGAAGTTTTAACAACTTTATACTTCTTACAGCAGCACGCAAGGAACATGCAGAGGCTTTAGGGGGTTTTGCTCCCTTTTTTACATCAAGTCTACAATAAACTCAATATATAAAATGCTATTTTTCTTACATCCAGCAAAACACTTCCTACAAGAAGTGCTTCAGTACAAGCAGTGACCACTGCAGTGACAGATATAGACAACTCATTTCTCAAGGCAGGGTAGATGACCAAGGTATGTATCACAGCATTAAAATTCCTGCCGGGGAAAGAAGTGGCAGTACAAGCAGATGGTGATGGAATTCACAGTTGAAATCTGTTTGACTACACGTCGCTTTCACTAGAATTGATGCTTAGACTATAGTAATAGTGCTTGTGTTAACTGGAACATGCAAGGAACATAGGAAAAATGAGAACAGATTTTAGATCCTGATGAATACTTCAGTTGTGCAAGCCCTTTATGTGTATATAAGAAAAACATTGTTTTACTGAAACTACTAAAAGGGCACAGACTCTCAGGAGTACTTTTGCATCTTGATGCCAAATAAGGCTTGGATGTGGTGATTCTCCTATTGGAAACTCTAAGACAACTAAAGCTCCAGCACTATTCTTGAGGGAACTAGGATTTCTCCTAGGAAAAAAACAAGCCAAACTCCACAGCTGCAAAAGGTTATAAAATAGAGCCTATCCCATGAATGGGAAGCTATTTGTGTGGATGAGGCAGATTCAGCTTTCAGCAGTTTTTTGTAAGACCACCTTTCTCCAACTTAGATGGAGTCACAACAATGGCAACTGAAGAGGAACCTATGGGACAGTCATTTGCTAAATAGCCACCTGTGAGTCACTAGCATGTTCTTCATGTACATAAACAAAAGCAGGTACCATCTGGTACTGGTACCTCTGACAACTTTGATTTCATTATCCTGCTAACTGGTGCTATTTTTATTACTTGATCCTCAAATCAGAAAATCAGGGCAGTTTACATAGAGAAGACTCTGTTCCCCAAAGATTCCTCACTCATTGCATAAACTCATTACACTTGACAACAAAATACCTTTCAACAGACTAGCAGGTATTTTATCCTTAGTTTTGGAGGGGTTGGTGTGGAAGTTTCTTTGCTTGTTTTGGTTCTTTTTAATTATTATTATTTTTTTAAATAAAGAAATGAGAAAAATGCTTAACAAAACCAAGTTGGGGTCTCTAGACTGTTAACTAATCAGAAGCCATTTAAAACAACTCAGATATACCTCTGGCAAGTTCCATACTAGAAAAAAGTCCCCAGCATTTAGGGTTGACTGTATGACTTGAAATGTGCAAGCTGGCTTGAGGTTAGAAAATATTGTAAAACAAGGAAAATAGTTCTAAATATTAATTGAAGGCAGTTATCCTTTATGAGAGAAATGGAGCTGTTTAGCCTGGACAAAAGATGGCTCTGCAAAGGCCTTAGAGCAGCTCCAGTGCCTAAAGGGGCTACAAGAAACCTGGAGAAGGGCTTTGGACAAGGGCCTGTAGGGACAGGCCAAAGGGAACGGATTTAA
>NW_009925976.1:68862-88476 GCF_000696875.1 Nestor notabilis | reverse complement strand
AATGCCTGGGTGGACGCAAGGGGTTGGAGCAACCTGCTCTAGTGGAAGGTGTCCCTGCCCGTACCAGGGGGTTGGAACTGGATGAGCTTTAAGGTTCCTTCGAACACAAACCAGTCTGGGATTCTATTTCTTACTGCTTATAATTCCAGGCAGATTTCCAGGAAGTCTCAGCAGGGTAAGTAAGTTATTCTGCATTCAGCACCAAAAGCAAGAATTGAACTTGAAAATACTTCAACTTCAGCAAAAGGTAGCACAAGATTAATATTACAGATTGGGGGCAAGGGAGAGAGTTAATTGTAAGACTATCTATTCAGTAAAGTATTTCTACCACACTTGGAGCAAGACAACCTGAATGAAATAAAGATTCTTTAGTCCAACCAAACTAAAACCCGTTCTCCTATAAACTCTTCAAAGGTCTTTAAATAATTTAATTCCTATGCTTTAAAGTCTAATGAGACAGCACAGTTTTTTGGAGAGGTGCCTCAAAAAAAAAAAAAAACAAAACAAACAAAAAACAAAAAACCCACAAAAAACTTAACAAGAGAGGTTGATGTTTGATGCACCAATTGGTTTATAGCTTGCTAGAGCACTGCAGAGGTTTTTTTTTTTTCTGCTGGAACATTTCAGAACATTAAGCATGCTTATTTGTAAGGTACGTAGGAAGGAAAACTTGACTTCTTTTGGGAGATTCCTCTCAATAATCATGTGCCTGTAAGTCAATGGGGCTATCAGCTGCAGCAGCCTGAAACTGTAGCACCAGAACATAATTACCATCTCTTGGCTCATGAAACAGTTGCAATGAATAAATGTCTCCAAATAATTATTCTTATGCTACACAGATTGACAAAAAGGTAAGGAATGGGCAGGCCTCGTAACTGAATTACTCTCTGAGGGAAGGAAATCCCACCACCATAGCTGGATCTTGCATGCACAGAATAATGTGAAGCTTGTCCCTACTGCAGCCTATAGAATACACAGCTAGGATGATGCATACAGTGTGTGTAAATAAACTCTATGGCCTGTCTAGAGTTTTGGCACCACAAGTTTTGCTTTTACTTTTAAGAGTATATTAAACTTATTACTTAGAGATACTGTTGTGTGAGTAAAGTTTTGCTGCCTTTACTCACACGTAGTGTTGGTTTTTATTATGACCCTGAAGTCAGTGGCAGAAGCAGAGGAACCAGCACTCTTTTATCTATATGTCAGTGTTTGAGAAACCAGAGAGTTACAACTGCAAAACCTGCCTGCCTAACTAAAGAAGACTCCGACTCCTGAAGGTGAGGGAACTGAGGTGATTCACTGCTGACACAGAGTTCAGAGATCCCTTTTTCTCCAACTCTGGCCTTGTTGCATCAAAATTTTTGCCTTGAACTTAGCATAAAAGAATAGCTAGCTCATTAAAAGAACACTTGCACAGTTGTTTTGGGGGCTTTGGGGTTTATTTTTTTAAGCCTTCTATAAATGCACATTTATCAGACTGTGACAAAAAAAAAATTAAACCTCTATGAGAAATTCTGTATGAAGCAATTCATTCCAAATACAGCACTGAGACACCCGCACAAAGACATACATTAAAAGCAGCAGTAAAACAGCTTTTAGAAGTTTTAATCTGCCTTTCCATAGATAAAAATTTGAAGTCTCCATTGTTCCTTTTATAGCTACTGACGTTCCTCTCTACAGCCACTGAAATGGTTCTTCACGCCTCACTAGTGAACAGGAAATAATTTGTTGCTTTCTCAACTGCTT
This sequence comes from Nestor notabilis, assembly GCF_000696875.1. Taxonomy (NCBI): domain Eukaryota; kingdom Metazoa; phylum Chordata; class Aves; order Psittaciformes; family Psittacidae; genus Nestor; species Nestor notabilis. The sequence continues at coordinate 86,730 of NW_009925976.1, read as the reverse complement.
TCAGTAGAGCAATGAAACAGCACCAATGAAGAGAACTCTTAAAAGTGTTAAATTTGGTACAATCCATCAAATCATCGGAACCTGAATTACATATCATTTACTCTTCAAAAGTAGCGTGGTAACATGGAGACTCAACACACGATGAGCAAAGTCAAATACACCACCCACCCCCCCACCCCCTCCCCAATAAAAGAACTTGGAGTCCTTTGTGGTCAGGTAAAAGCACTATCTATTGTTTGATTTTCTCCTAAAGAACTCCACACAAGGTAAAAGCCTAGACTGGAAGAAACAAGTTGTCCTGGCAGGACTGAGGTCATGGAGCTAGGCTGTGGTGTCCTGCCTGCATCCATAGAGTATTCCCAACTTCCCAATATTCTTGCAGTGTATTTTGGGGCAGATTAGCTGGCCTGAGAAAACAAGACAAAATTGCCTGACCAAATGTAATGGTTCCTGGAAGCTTCTAGTCTGTAAAGTTGTAACAGTGGTGCGCTCAGGAATCTTTCCAGAGCAGCAGAACACACTGTCAACATCCCTCAAGTAAACACTCAGTGCAAGCTTAGGAACCCATTTATATGATGTGGCTTTATTCCCCCCAGAAAGGGCACCTATGGGTCCTCATGCATTTTCTGGATGAGCACAGTTCTTAAAGTGTGCCCCACTGTCTATGCTTTAAGCAAACGACCTCCTGGCTTTGGTCTTAGGGTAGCGCCGTGTATTAGAAGATTGGGTCTGCCATCGGAGGTGAGGAAAGCACAGATGCAAGGCACATATATACGCTGCCCAATGCTGTGGCTCAGCCTGCAGCGTTCTGAACACTAGCTCAGGAAAAGCCATCCATTTTACAACACAGTGATGAGAAATACCAGTGCTAATAGCACTGTAACTGCTGATTTCAGCAGAAAAATCAAGTATTTAATTGACTCAGGGCTGACTCATTGACTCAGTGGCAGCTTCAGACCAGAGCTCTGAGTGACACCTCATTTTTATCATAGCTCAAGGAGGCATGGAATACAGATGATGAAATTCCAATCTTTGTCACATCTACTTCCTAGGAGTCACATACTAAATTGGGTTCAGAAAACCACAAAACTGTTTGGTCTTTTTAATAGTTAAAATACCAGTTACTTTTCCAGGGCATTTAAATATGCACTGTATAGCTAGCAATAGGGAAACCTGCAAATAGAAGGGTGACTAGAAACAGATACAGATAACACTGAACTGTTGAGACAGACCAAAGCCGAGAACAGGATTTAAGGCAACAGAGTCAAGACATTGTTGGGATAATATCACAGTATTAGTCTCATAAATGAGGCTTAATGTAAGAGGATAAAACCCAGATGCTTCACTGGTAAATATTACTGTGGGATAAATTTATTAATGTAAAGAACGTTAGCAACATACTTGAGTTACAGATTGTGTTGAAAAAGCCAAAATATTATGAATTTGTTTCAGAATGACAGGTATTCAGATTGCTTAAAGCTATTAGAAAATCTGAAATATTTCAGTTAGTACTAAAGAATAGCTGAAATGCATTTAATATCAGCAAACATACCTCACCCCCATGACAAAACTGTTTTGTTTTGTTGTGGCTTTTCCCAAACATTTTCCACACAGCACTGTGCCTAAGAAACAGCTGCTTTCAAAAGCATGAAAAGATTTTTGCCTGGATTAAAGAGCACATGAGCACTGTAGAGATTCTGGAAATCTTCAACAGAAACACAAGAACCATAGTCCTGACCTTAAAGGTCATGTAACACCTCTACCAATACATTCAGTCTTAGAAATGCGCTCTCTCGTGGCTGAAAACAAGTACTGCACAAATCTGTCAAATGAAAGAGCCCAAAATACAAATAAGAAATAAAAGGACCTTAAAAAAAAAAAAAAACAAAAAAAAAGAAACAAACAAACAAAAAACCCGAAAACAAAAAAAAAAAATCACTGACAAAAAAACCCACCCAAAACTCCCATTATTGGTATTTGAAAATGAGTGTTTTGGGAATGGACAATTTAGGAGAGTTTAAAGCATGTTGCGAAAGAAATCAGCAGGTCACCTCTGCACAGGAGGATCCAAGTCACAGATTGCCCTCTGGAAACATGATTCTTTTGAATGGCTGAGGAGCTCCCACCCTCTTTAAAAGTTCAGCAGCTGGATCAATACAGGAAGCCTGAACCCAGCTGGTATTTCACTGGAAAGCAGGATTTTTTAGAAGTTATGAATAAAAGCCCATAGTTGCTGGTTTGGAACAAAATTAACAATGTGCTTCTTCCTTTATTTTATATTCTGAAAAGCAGCACTGTTTAGGTTTGTGGTTGCACAAATTTATCTACATGGAAAAGCAGCAAATCAGCCATTCAGCTGACATATAAAGTCTCTCAGACAGTGTTGAGAACAAGTATTTTATACAGCTTTTAAATATCAAGACTCTACAGGAAAGTAGTATATAAAAAGAATTAAATTTCAAGACTCAAACTGATGACACTTTGTGATCTCAAATCATACATACAGGAATATACATATGCATATTAAGATTAGAAGAATTATTTCTCAAAGGATAAAAATGAATTCAAAATGAGAAGAATCAACAGATAAAGTGTAATTCTGTTGCCCCTGTCTTCTTAACTCAACCTAATTCCATGTCAAAAGCAGACACTGGCACCTGATTGCAGTAGTCAGAAATACGAATTCAGAAATAAAGAATTTATCTGGCTGCAAAACATGAAGGTACAGCTGTAAAAATTAAGAGACACTTTTTCCAGCATTCAAGAGCTAAGTGACTAAAAGACACTAGTAATTCCATGAGACCATTCCTGCATCTCAGTGTGGTTGCAACAATTCCATGCAGGAGAGCCTTTAGCAGGCTACATCTGCTTTAGATTTCCCAGTAGCTAGATACAGAAGCGGTGCCCACCTAAGATGTTGCTGCAGCAGACTATTCTTTCTCCCAGGTCCTACCCATGAGGGACTATATCCTAACACTATGTAGAAACAAGTTTGCAACAGAATGAGAACAGCTCAAAAGCAGAACAAGGGATTTACTTTGCTGGAAGTGGCACAGTTTAGGGGGAAATAACCCAAAACAAACACAAAACCAAATGAAAATAAAACAAAACACCTCTCAACCTCAAACAAAAAACACATCAACAAAATCAAAACCTCCTAAACCCAGCAACATAAACCCACCAGGCACATCACCAGATGTTCTACATAATCACTGACAAGCCGGGGACAAGGAAAAGGATAAAAATATGAAAGTAAAATGATCACTAACAAAATAACCAGAAAAAAGCACTCTGGAAAGCTAGTCCTAAGAGCTCAGACATCACCAACAGAAGGAAAAACAATTCCCACCTCCCTCCTGGAATACTACTAATTTTCATATGATACTAACACTTATTCTATAAAGATGTACAGAGTTTTCATGCACCTCCTCCCAATTTCTGTCAATTTACCTCACCAACTGTGAAAAAGAAGAGTCCCCAGCTCCATACACCTAATGAGTAATACAGCACCAGATCCAGCTGGTAGTAGAGCAGGGTGACATGTTTAGATAGATTGTTTTAAAGTTTCAACTATATGCTGTTTCCTTACTTTGGTTATCAAGCGTCAGGTACAGTAGTTTCAAAACAAAAAGATAAAGCAGCACTGCATCTCCTGTTTCCAGCACTCCCACCAGGGATGTTTTGCTAATGAAAGGATAAGAGGACAGGGGGGTGTTTTGTTGTGAGGTTTTGCATGTTTGATTTCAGACAAACACTGAGTAGCTGCAGAGGGATGGATTGGGTTTGGGTGGGCAGCAAATGGGGAAGAGGACATTGCTCCAGAATTGGCTCATCTCTCAAACAGATGGGCTTTTTTCCATTACTATTATCTTGTTTTTGTGTAAAGTTAGGCTGGTTGGCCTGTACACTTTTCCCCACACCATGTTACAGACACAGAAATTGCTCTTCCCAAATTTCCTCTATTCTCAGAAATAAATTCCAACAGCTAAAATATTGCACAGATTTAGCCCTCCATAAAGATTTTCATTAGGCAATATGAATTCAATCATGTCTGACTTATCTAAATACTTTCAATCTATTATTCCCATCTCTTTTTTTTCCCTTTGGCAATTAATTGTGTGAAGCTACAAGTCACATGAACTGGTGTTTGAAGGCTAAAGGATTACTTCAGCCCAGAACCACTCATGATCTCTGTCTGTTGTCTTTCTCATTTCCAGTGTATTTTTAGAATCTTTTATTGCCATCTCTGAAGTTCCTTGCCAGTTGTAATAACTCATTTTGCACCTTGACCTTTCTGCTCTTATCCCCACACGCTTCCACTATTTCATCTGTATTAGTCTCTTACATTGCTTATCTTCCTGTACAATCAGGATCATTGCCTGCCCTTTCCAGCAGGGACCAGCTTACTTAGTGTTAGCTTCTCAGTAGACTACATACCAGCTTCCCAAGACTGCCAAAACATCTTTTTTGAAAAAACAAATGCTTTTGCCTAACACTGCCTCCCTCCTTCAGCCCATCCTAAAATCATGCAGTTCTAAGAAGAAGAAGAAAAAAAAAAAAAAAAGAAAAAGAAAAAAGGATAAAGTTTGCTTTATCAGTAAATTCTTTAAATTTACCTGCATCTAGTATTATCTGTTGTACCATATAATTAAATTCACTACCTAACTGAGTGACATAAAGAGCTGTTTATTACCCTGAATATGTTTCTGGCCAGTAGAACACTTGACATTTGATGAAGTCAAAACAGAAATCTCAAAATACAGCATGTATTTCAAAGTGATCAGAAATATGCAGATACAGCACTCCAACAAAATGAAATGCAAGAGCTAAACAACACAAACTGGGGTATAGCAATCTTTATTGGGTTTGTAATGAGAAAAATAACAGCATCTTCAGATGAAGATAGAGGACTGTTCTGCTGATGGATCCAAGAGCCTCAGTATCCAGCTCATGTGCAACTGAGACTGAAACTTCTGACTCCCTGTACTTCTAGTAAGAAATGTACTATTTAGGGTCTGAATAAGGTAGGATAGTGTTTGAATATTGCCAGTAGCAATCCTTCAGCGTAACATTTATACCAATTACTGTCCACCCACATCCACCTCCCCAGCCTCTCTACACCACTTATCACACAACTGCAAATAAGCAAAAAGAACAACAGTTTTTGGCAGAAGTTACAAGTGGGCCGTAAAACACATCTGCTTTAAGCAACATTAATTTGCTCTCCAGTTCCATTAAAACTATGGACATGGTTGAAGAGATAAGCAGAATCAATGCTTAGTTTTCATCAGAGATTAAAGAGCATAGCTTGTGTTTCAATATTTCTTTTTAATCATGAAAATAGTGGGCTTTTCTTTCCTGTTTATATGCAGCTTTGGCAGAAACAAATGGGAGTCTCACCTTCCCCAGGCAGAAGGGACTATAGCAGGAGGCTATTTTTTTTGCACCCCCCTTATTTTCTTCTTTCTGCTCCAATTTATATTTCACTTTTGCGGGGTTCATTTTTACATGGATTTCTTGTTCTGTTCTCCATATTTACTCACTTCAGTGACTTCCCTCCTGCACAACTGAATGCCATTCAACTGTATGCAAAGAATATAGGTGAACAGAGTGTACACAAAAGAAAACCTGCCATGAGAGAAGTCTGTATTTCACATGACCATTCATTGGGGAACTTAGTAGAAATTGATCATTCAACACTTAAAATTGTACCAGATCTCCTCCAGTTTTGCTTCTCTGATCTTTTATTCTTCATTATAAAAAGACTTTAAGAGATAAGAGTCAACAAGTCTGACTTGAAAAATGTTAGCCAATTCAAACTCTATTTAGAAAAACCCTATTGCATTGAATTCAGAGAATAAGAAAGAACAGTTTACATCTTTATAGCTTTTAACCACATATTATGATCTTAAGAAGAAAAGACCCACTTCAATTCACTTTTGAACATTGCACTAGTGAATCCCATTGAAACACTCCTCTAACACCTTACTCAACAGGACCGAGTCAACCATGTATGTTGGGACAGAAACAATGCAGCCTCCTGCCATGTGATTAGCATTATTCTGCTTTTGTAACTCTGGTCATTTCCCTTGCCTCCTGTCCCTCAAAAGAGAAAACCAACAACTACTGAACCTGCTCCATGTATGATGAAACTGATCAACCCAACCAATTAAAATGCACTTTTCGCTGAAGCAAACTTGGATACCTATCATTAATCATTACTATTTCCACATTAAGTCTCAACTTTCATTTCTAATATTTTTTGGTTTACTGCTGCAGCATCATTTGAATCATGATATTGCTGTGTGGGTTTCAATCTTCAGATAGGTACTTACAGATAAAGGTCACTGAAACAAAGAAAATCCTATGCAACATCATTAAGGCAAAGAACCAACATGCAACATAAAAAACCCAAACAGAAACCACCTCCAAACTTTGCTTTTTTAATCAAATAGTTGATACACTTTATGTCTGAGAGGAGAAGTTATGATCAACCTCTTCCTCCATAACACAAGCTATAACGTTTCCATTTTTACATCCCATCACGCTTACATCCCACTGGTCATCTGCTCAGGAAGTCAAAGCTACTGCTTTAACAATCTGTAACCTGCGTTTCTTAAACAGTGAGACAACTATCACTTGATCATATGGTGCTCTTGAGAATCAAGAGATCTCAGCCTCAGAATCAATCCCTGTCTAATCCTGAGAAAGCAGTCAATGAGGACACTATCAGGTCAGGCTGCTGAATCATTCCCAGTTCTGAAGCAGCCCTTAAAATGCTCCAGCATGACAACAGGTTGAAAGTTACCTGTCCCAAAATACCTAAAAGCCTCACCACTCGAGTAGTCTGGTGGCTGAGTTACAGCTAATTTGAGCTAACAACTTTCCCTGAGGGGACAGACACAGCTCCCTCTTCTTCCTACATGTGCAACGCTTCCTTTGATCCAGACCCTGGCTATCATCTCAGCATTGGAAACCCGGCTCACAGAAAAGCGTCATTTTCCTTATGAGTTTAGTTTTAAGCCAGTAGCCCTTAATTTAACAGAAGGGTGTCCTGGCATTCAACAGGCTTAACCTAAATGAAAGGTTAGATTCTGGCATGGACTTTACACCCTACTGCCCTTATTTCTGCATTCACACAGAGCCTCACCTCCCGCCATAAGGTAAGTTAAAGAAGAAAGTAAAGACCTGCTGATCTCCTTCCCAATATGCACCTCCTGCCAACAACTCAATTAGTTTAAATTAGCAGAAGACATCATTTATTATTAATCAAACAGATGCCTAGGAAAAGGCATTCAATCAGGTCCTGCACAAGACTGGAGCAGAGATTTCATTCAGACATTAGTCAGCTCCCCTCTCCAAAGGCTGTACCCAAGCAGCCTAATGTTATCTGTTAGAAAAATGCTCTAAAAGTTTGTTTCCAGGTTTAATAAACTGATTACAAGTTTAAATTACAAATAAGACATGAAGCTTTGCTATTTCAAACTCTAGGATAGAGAATGTTGAAGAAGTTAAATTATTGTTTATGCTTTACCTGGAAGATATCAACCAAGACAACAGTGTACACAGAGGACTTGAAGCTGAGCATAGGTTTAAAGCTATTCTTTAGTTACGACAGGGTCTTCTCCATTAAAATGCAGACACTAGCACCTAAATCTTTCATTTCCCTACTGCCTCCCTTCAATATCTTCAAACTGAAATATCCTTTTTAGAATTTTAAAGCATGAACATCTCATGCAATTCTAACATTCATATTGAAAATTAAAAACTTTAATATTGTGCAAGCTGAAAAACACTGAGGATATGACACAGTATTTTCCATGTGATATAACACTGCAGCAAACAGCACAGAAAAAAAGTATAAACATTTGTGATAATTCTCCTGAAACCAGGACCAAAAAAACAAACAAAAAGCTCCCTTTTGAAATTATCTCCCATGCTATTGCTGTTCTCATCAGAAAAAAAATGCCAACTTTAATTCCTACACAGAAAACAGAACAGAGAAGTCCTCATTACTGTGCTTCCACGCACAAACCCCAGTCGATTTAAGCTGAAATAAAGGTTTGGTTGGGTTTTTTGTTTGTTTGTTTGGTTTGTTTGTTTGGTTTTTTACACAAAGGACTTCAAAAGGAAGGGTAAAGGTACCTTGATTGGTTTATAGTTCACTAGGGCTCCTATATCACCTGGAAACTTGGATTGGTGCCCTATAGAAACTGCATTCCCCTCCTGAAAAAAGAGCAATAAACTTGCTTCCAGAGGATAAAAATCCTACCTGCTTCACAGAATTTTATTTGGCATGGGCAGGTTTGATGGGGGGGGTCTGTTCATTCTGTTGTTAAGAAACACATCGGGGAGCCCTCTGATCTCTGTAATGCACTGGAGCAGGGAAAAGATGCGTGTCAGGGAAGTTTACACCATGACAACTGCTGGCAGAGTATATTTCTTTGTCTGGCTTCTCTGTGTCTTTTCGAGCTTACAATCCTTCCCTCTTCTCAGTCCCTTGTGCAACTTCATTCTTTACTTTCTAATACTGCAATGTCATTACAGCAGCATTACTCATGAACATTACTCAGTGCTCCCTTGTTTAGAACCCACATGACTTCCGCTTTGGTTGGCTAGGATACCTATACCAGTTTGCATGCAGTCCCACTGGAAAGAACAAAACCAAGAAAGATGGCCAACAAGTGCATTTCTAGCACTAGCTGATCTGCATCCTACTAAGTATTGTAATTGTGCTACACTCTGAACTCGAAGAGGTTCGTGATACAAGATGGTGAAATCAACAAGTATAGCAGCAGCTTGTTGATAGCTTTATCAGCATTAGAAGCAAAAACCAGTGAGAATGCCAAGAGATGTTGCTGCGGATAAGTGGAAGAGTCCCTGCAATGCAGGGCTTGCAGAGAGCATTTTCCTGGTAAATTAAAGGGACCTGTGCACAATCTTGTTTAAAAAAGTTTTGCATGAAAGACATAGGCTGCTTATACCATTATCTCTTTCCTAGTAAATCCTAGAGCAATGGCAACGTCCCTCGTCACGAGAGGCAGTCAGGAGCAGTCAGTCTCTCATGTCTCAGTTCTACTCTTCTGTTACATCAGCAGCCCACCCTACTGCAAGACACCATTTTTTCCAGGCTTTTCTTTTGCTGGAGAACATTCCTGGCTGCTGCATAGTATTTATAGCGTCTCCTCCAGTAGTCTGATGCCAAAAGGTATATGTTCTTTGTGCAACCCCTTATGGCTTAGGGACAGGAGGGCAAAGAGAGAGCTGAGTGCACAGCACATTCACTTTTTAAAACAGACTCTCACCAGCTCTTACCAAATCTGCATTTATTTCACTGTAACTCCTTCTCAAATGTCTTAAGACAGTAGCTTCTACTGCTGCTTCTAATTGCAAACACACCCATGTTCTTGCCTCCAAGTCCCAGAGAGACTTCAGCTTGAGAAATTCAGATTATGTAGCCAAGGTTACATTTTGATACCTGTTTTATTGAGGGTACAATTTTAAAACCAGCTTGTTTTTCAAACCTTGTTTAGCTACTTGCACAAGTCAATGGGAATTGTTTTAAGAGGTTGAAGGCTACTAACGAAAGCCAATATTTGCAGAGGATAAAGCATTTTTTACTGGAGTCCATTATATTAGTGCAGTATTAGAATTCAATTTAGCTGAATTCTCTGCATTTACAGCTCTCTATCAACTCCAAACACTGAAATAAAAGGGCTTTTAATATAAGCTGCCTTATGAGAAGGTATTTTAGAGCCACACATACAGTTTTCTAATTTCTAAGCACAAGTCCATATACTTTTTTCAATTGTTTATACTCATGGCATTGAGCTGAGAATTCAGGGCCTGGGATCTGAGGCCATGGACAGTTGCTTCCCTTTGTCCTCTCACAGACTATTACAAGTCAACTCAGACTTTGCTTCTTGGTTCGCACAACACAAAACATTTATAAGGCAATATCAGCAAGTTCAGTTCTAGAGAGGAATGGATCAGCTTGCAAGTGCTATTTGTGTATACATGACTAATAGTTTAGTTTGTTTTGATTTCATCTCCCTGCCAACTACTCAGTGCTTTATATATGCATTAATACTATACACCGGTATTTGTTGCCAAGAGGTTACTGTCAAGAGTTGTCATAAAAAGCATGCTAATGTAATACATATTTAAATTGCCTAGAAATACCTTTTTATAAAGTAGGATGGTGGATGAAAAAATGGGCTATGCTACAGCATACTGCAGCCTTACAAAGGGATATCAATGGGAATAGACAAAATCCTGACTGCAGTGATGTATAAAGACAAAAGCAAGAAAACCCATGGAGAACTTGATTCACACAACATCCATAAAAGTATCCCAAAGTTCCAGATGCTAGAGTTCCAGTCCAATTTGGTAAAGTTTAAGAATTAAGCTGAAAATACAAGTACTTACAGAAATTAAATCATTAATAGGCAGAAAACCAGAGCAACATCACACAACCTCCTTCAGAAATTCACTTTCTACTGATTTTCTGCTTCACAAGTGACTTCCAAGTCAGGGTTTAAGGAGTGAAGAGTTGGTTTGGTGCAAAAAGATAACTGGACCCCTCCAGTACTTCAGTACGCAGATATGGTGCTTATTTATTCAATTTGTACATAGCTAATGCCTTGTGGTGGAGTTACAAAGTGCAATAAAGACATAAGCAACCAGACCATCTAAAACCAAGGGATGTTCTCTCTTCAAGAGAGTGTCAGATTGGATCCTTGGAAAGTAACTGGTTTTAGATGGGATACAACATTTTGGAAACAGATGTTACAGTTTAAGTGATGGACATTTAAGTCCAGTCCCCCACCTTGTTAAAAAACACCAGAGACTGGTAAAAGTAATCTTAGCTCTGTGCTCCTTTTTTCTTGTTTTTATAAGTTTTATTTGCATACTACAGATTGTGAGTTATGTTTGTCTAATACTGTCATTTCTCCCTCTTATAAAGACAAATGCACAGCTTGTTTATCACAGCTGCCTTCATAACACCGTCTGTGGTCTTGATGTTTTCCCTCCCCATGAAATACTTCAAGTAGGTTCAGCTTGTAACAGTGGTTTTGCAGATGTTCACAATGCAAATGTTCCTCCTGTTTTTCCATACGTGAAAGACAGAAACTTCACAATGAGCAGAATTATTTCCAAGATAAACACAGGGCATAGCATGAGGTATTACCCCATAAATTCAAGTGCCAGCCCTTGATGCAAACAGCACTTCTTTCAGTTTCTGAAAGAGTGATTAGCATCACTACAATTGCATGAGTGAGATCTTTTTAAAAACTGAAAGGACCCTGGTTATCACAGCTCACCATGCTGCCAGTAACAATCACTGCAGCATCCTGAGGTACCACATCTACAGCATGGGTTACACTTAAAGGCTTTTATTCACTGAATCTCAAATTGCTTCTCATGAAACAAGTGATAAAATTCCTCTCAGGGCATCAACATCAACACAGAATTCAACAACTGGGGGGCTTTGAACACATTTGCAAGCTAAGACAAAAACACCTTAACGGCTACAAGTTTCCCTATAATACATAAGCTAAATAACTGCTACTCCCCATTTACATAGAAAGTGACAGGTATAGGATAAAAAACAAATAAATTAAAATATCACAGAAAACAGACTTTAAGTAGGAAATTGAGAAGCCTCCTGTACTTTTGTGCCTTTGTCAACTTCAAGCGTACTTAGCTCTCCCCTAATTTTACATTTGGAAATGTGATTTTCATTTTTGTTGGCCTCCTCTTAGGCTGAATCCAGATGGTTCTTATGCAATTTTTATAAACAGTCAGCTGCAGTTTTACTACTTCAAGGTGGTTTAACAAGAGCCATATTTTAGACTATTTATTAGGCTAAGCATTTTGATGTAGATCATCTCATATTTATTCCTCCAAAGTAATGTGTTTATCAAAGTGTAAATGATAAAAATCACTCACACTTTTTATTCCCCGATTTACTCCAGGAACTCCTTGCAACTGTTGGAATGTTGATGGACTATCAGAAGGCTGCTGCTGCTGCTGACACTCATGACTAGCTGTACTGTGCAGTAGTAATAATGCTTTTTCATGGGTAACCATGAGAACTTGAGATGTAAAAGGCAAAAACCAGACTGTTCCTCTCTAAGAATTGGTGTGTATAATTTCCTTATTCTTTGAAAGACAGATGATTAAGTTTATCATTTACTCTGTTTATTAGCACAAAACAGAGACTTAAACTGCTAAGTAAAAGCAATTCATATTTGTGGATAGTTATGTTAAAGTGGGCATATTTCAACAGATAACCTATTCATATCTCAAGATTTTAATCTCATTTTCCTCCTTCCAGTCCCCCACATCACATGGTAACAATGGGAATGAAGAGAGTGCAATATATAAGTCAATAGCATTTATACCAAAGCTATGAGGGTATAGACCAAAAAACCCCAGACCATGTCATCAGCAGCCAATTCAAAGACATCTTTTAAACTGTATTTGCTAATGAAGACCTGCACCTTTATTGCAAGGTGTGAAAACATTACAGAACAATTTCAGGAAGGCAAAACATTGCATTACTCACATTGCTTTCAGATGAGGATGTGCACAATTAAAGATGGATCCATAGAGACAAGTGAGTAGTACACTTCTCTTGATCCTTACCTTGAAATCCACGCCTGCAAGCCTCTCTGCCCTCATGGGATATTCTAGAAGTGTGATCGTCAGAGGCCCATAATGAAGAGGTAAATGGCCCAGCCTCCTTAGCTGACGAGGGGCAGAGAAGGGCAGAGCAGTCCCACATAGCCAGTACATCAATCACACATGCCTTCCAGATCTGCAATACCGCTGTAAAATCACCTCTGTAAACTGGAGCAGCTTCAGCAGAGCAGCTCCATCCAAACCCCTGAAGCATGGTCACCCCTCCCTGGACTGATTTCATAGCTAGAAGATGAAGGAAGCAGACAAGAGTTTGAGAGCCTCAGCAACAATTACTTTTCTATGTAGATTTAGCCTATGATTCTACATGCTTCATGGCCTGAGCGAGGAAAGAACTTGGTTGCTGTTCACCAAGTCAAACACACTGTATTCTCTTGACAATGGGTGTATTCATTCATTACATCTTCCATTACCCAGTTTAAACATGACTCTTGCTGAAATAATACAGAAGCAAACATCTGATCTAGCTGAAGAATTTACAGGTGGCAAAAGAAAACACCATCACATCATGCAAAATAAAAAAAAAAGCAATAGAAAAATGTCATGGTACTATTGCACATTTGAAGGACAGATTTACCTAAAAGGTGAAGTTGCCACTCAAAATTTCAAAGGCAGGCATGTTAAACTCTTGTTCTTTACTAGAGTTTTAAAGTTTCAGATTGCAAGAGATTAAATCTGTATTATCTTTTGCTAGTCGCAATTATGTAAATTATATAACAAGGTTTTATTTTTACACCCTCAAAACTATTTTGGCTTCACATGATGAGCACCTCATCAAACCTGTGGTAGCAATTTCACTCTGTAATGTAAGGCTACTGCAGCAAGTCTCCCATTTGTAAAAGGAAGCATTATTCACTCTTATTTTAAACCTCTGACTACTTTACTTCTAGTTACCAGCATTAAATGTACTGTGCCAGCATGCCCTGCAAGCCAGATGTTGTGAAACAGTCATTACAGAAAATTAAATCAGAACTTAAAGCCAGCTGAGAAGTTAAAGTCAAATTATATACGCATGCTATTGGGTTTTACTAAAACTGTGTAAATGTGGAAGAAGTTGGCTATGAATATTCCTTCCAATTACATCACATGCTTAAGTGCTGCTATAGTTAAAGCCTTCCCATGCCTGCTTTCCATTACATTTCCATTTATGAGCTTTACTAAACATTGTAGAAAACCAACAACAGGATTCCCACAAATACTGTCATAAAGAGGAGTCAGGACACAATTTCATTCACATCCCTAACAATGGGATTCCTGCTCAGGAAACCAGTTAGCTTTACTGACATGGAGTAGAAACACTCCTGCATGTTTAGTTGCTAGCACCAAGGTGAATAAGGTTCGAAAACACTCTATAGTCCAGCAATAATTCACAAACATACATACAGAATATAGCCCAAAATAGAGTTGACTTGCAGCTCAAGACTTGTTTCTGAGCACAGAAAAACCACCGAAGTGTTACTTTGTTGTCAGCCTTTCGTGTTGTGCTATTGGAAATAAAGTTACATCTTAAAATTACACTTCCTGTGCTGATTTAAAGTAGTTTTAGGATGATTTAATGCATGCTGCTATCCACTTATGTTGAGCCATCTTCAAATGTTAACACTTTACACTTAAATCCATTCACTAGGTGGACAGTAATAGGGTCCATTAGGTCAAAATATGCAAGTGGCTTGTTCATTTGGCACCACTTTAAATGACAAAACCTACGTGGGAAATTAGCATCTCAACATAGCTACAACATGGGCAGAAATGCCTTAGCCACTGGCCAGCAGCATATCCCTGGTTAGCCCACTGATTATGAAAGGGAAAAAAAATCCCACCACCAAAACCAACCAAAACCATCCCCCACACAATAGTATTCCAAATTGTTCCAATGATACAGAATCTACCATGATTAGTTTATTGCCTTTTTTAATTATTTTTTCTATAAGGCAATCTGAAAATTAAACCACCAGTTATGCAGAAAAGAAAAATCTATACATACTTCTCTAGAGACACTGGCTATTACTATAGTCCTGAATACAGACCCGGACAGTAAAACTAACATGTCTTGTATTTTTCGGACATATTCAGAGTAGGAATCTCACAGTTGTTACACCCAATATCCAGAGAAGCACCTGGTTTACCCACTGATATGATACAAGATTCCACAATATTCCGGGCTATCAGACACAATATACACAAATGCTTACTGAAGAACACGATTTAAAAAACAAGAACAAAAAAAACCAATAAAGAAACCCACACAAAAAAATCACCCAACAAAACCCCAGCCCTTCCTGAACAGTTTCCAGAAGGATAAGAAAATATTTTCTTCTTTTGTAAGTAAAATTGCTTATCTTTTGGGGGTACACCATTGCATACAATTGAATTCTTAACTTTCTAGCACTCATGCAGCCATATGTTTACAGAGGTAATAGCTTCTAGAAGCAGAAGTTTATAGAGTTTTAAAAGGAAGACTATTGCATTACCACTTCCTCTCACTCTCAGTTCTTAAAATTCATTTTGCTCCTGATGAAAGACGCAAGTGGAATGCATGTACATATATTCAGATTACTCAAATAGTACAGCCCTTGTAGAAAAGATTTATCTGCAATTCATTTTTGAGAGACATACAAATGTGTACCATGCCAAGCAGAGGTGTATTTTGCTTAGTGGTTCAAAGATTCAACAGTATGGAGAAAAAATATCTAGATATGCCAGGTTTTAAAAGCAGCAAAACAAAACCCACAGAAACCCCACACTGTGTTGGAGAGCTTCCCTGGGTAGAGCTCAGACCAGGTACTCAACTGTGAAGCTTCAGTAGCTGTGGACTCTTCTCCAAGACGCACAGCGAAGACAGTGGCAGCCCCTCTCTAGCTGGGACTTCACACAGTGTTTTGTGCACAGAAAGTCTCACTCACTTTTCAGGACCATTTGAGAAACATGGGCAAGCTCTAACCCCTCTCTGTGAAAGCATGTTATTCACCCGGTTTCAGTAATTACTTTCTTTATTAAAAACAGTTAAAACACTCAGAAAAGTTTTATAAAGAGAGGGAATATAAGAGCTTCTACAAGAGCTCTCTGAGCCAGAGCTTCTCTAAATTTGAAGGCAGCAGCCAGAATTCAAGGGGTGAAGGTGTGCTACACAGCAGCAGGAGAATCAAACATCTTTTCATGTGTCACACAGGTGCAGGATCCCTGGCACCACCTGCACAACTGCAATGAGCCTCCCTGTGTCTTCAGAGCATTTAGCAACATTTAACCTACCCTTGCATTTTCAGGGGCTGGAGTCATGAAGACAAACCTAAGGCAGTGCCAGTAAGCTCCAAAGAAACAAGATTAACTTCCACTGAGAGGAGATAGGGCCTGTGTGTGACTAAAAGGGACCATGCACTTTCCTTACCATCTCATATAACATCTCAGAAGACTAGCTGCAATTTGGATTCACAAGGAAGCAGCAAAACAGATCACATGGCTGTAAAACACTCCAAATACTTTTCTTTCATGGTGGGAGAAGCTGCGGGCAGAGCAAGATGTTTGAAGACTTTATCACTGCAGTTGAACAGATAATTAAGCAATTAAAACTATGAAAAGTGGACAAATTACCAGTTCCAGATGAATTACACTGCAGAACAGAGATGGGAGAAGCAATAAAATAGAAATGAGAGTCTTTGGCAAGCATTTTAATAGCACAAATAAAAGAGGGGTGGCTCTGGAACAAAGGTGAAAGGGTAGTTAATTTGCAGAAACTTATCTGTTTTTGCAAAGGAACATTTTGAAAGAGCTGGTCCCTAAAATCATCTTGCTTTTCTTGTATTGATAATTAGAATACATTAATACAAATCCAAGATTTCTCATTCCAGCTTAATTTCTGGTCACTCAGCAAGGCCCTCCTGTACTAGGTTTTTAATTGACATCAGCAATATCTTTACACTCACACAGAGGCTTCTGATTTAATCATTCTACTCAATAGGAAGCGCTGAACAGATTCATTCTTACCATCCCTACTTGCTCTGAGGACATGGAAGATGAACCACTATTTCACATACCACATTAGAAGTGATGTGGAAACACCTAAATCTCACACACACATTTGAGGCAACTTTGTTTAAGATGCTGCTGCTCACACACTTCCATCACCACTCCTTTCCTGCATGTGCTGGACCTCAGTGTAAACCAAGAAGGAGAATAAGGGTGTCATTCTGCTCCCAAAAGCTGTGAAGGGGCATGCTTCTCCAGACATGTTTTCTTTAATGCATGCATCCAACTGCAAAAAGCTCTTGGTGGAAGAGGCCTCTGTTCTGTTACAAAGGTTTTCCAAAGAACATACTAAGAGGGAAGCTGGCAAAATTCACTAGTTCAGCTCTGCAGAAGTACCAGCTATGAGCTTCTTGACTCGCAACCTCCTAGATTTGCTACAGATTTAAATCAGGATATACAGAACAGGCCTGTGAGTACACAGTGTTATTAAGTGTGCCCATTGCCTTCCTGCCAACTGCAGGGAGAGGCAGCTGCCCCATTGCACCCTATTGCAGAAGGAAGGACTTTCTAGCTGCAGCTCAGAGAGTCTCATTGTGTTATTTTAAATACTCGAGGTGAAAGAAAAAATGGTATTAAGACAAGCAGAAGCCATAGAGGATAGCTAAGGATTATACCTTATTGAACTGTGGAGTATCTCTCACTGCAATAACCCTTAGAGAGATAGAAGCGTAAGAAGAGAATGACTCTTGTGTCTCACAAAAGATTTCCCTTTTAAAAAATGTTTAAAGTAAATAAAATTAAACAGTGTGAAGGAAATGAGACAAGAGTGGGATGAAAAATACAAGGGATATTGCTTGAATATACAAAGGTATGTATATGGTGTAAGCTAAAAAACCCTTAATAATAGCAATATGCAACAGTTTATTTCTTGACTTGACATGTAGAAGTTTTAATAAAAGAGATAATAACTAATAAGCTCTGAGATAAATGCAAAAATGAATTTTTTTTTTTTTAAAATTCAACACTCCTGAGCAAGTTCTCTAATAATTTTCTTTCTAGTCATGAGTTTAGTAGGTAACCATATGGAAACATTTGTTTTAACTATAACAGGTCTTTGATATCTATGCAACAAACTCATTCACATGGTTTATGCCTTCCCAAGTCTGGTTCTTCCAGTTTAAAACACAAGCAGCTGAGTAG
>NW_009925976.1:44943-68802 GCF_000696875.1 Nestor notabilis | reverse complement strand
GGGAAAGAAGTTTAGAGCTTTGAATTCTTTGAATCCTAGGAAGCCACTCTTATCTATTCCAAGCAGCTCGAAGTGACACATTGCCATCAGAAAGATGCAGGTCTGACTGTATGATATCATTGCATTGGCTGCAAAGACAATGGCAGTGGAATGCAGGCATCTTCCAGAAAAAAGGGAAGTTGGGGAGGAGCAAACATTGAACATTTTCTACTCTTAATTCCAGCTCTCCACACAGTGCTGTTCTACTGTCAGACTCAAACGCTGGCATATCCCTTTGCCAAAGCAAGGCAAACAGAAGATGCACAAGGGCTGCTTGAAAACTCATTAGATGAACTGCTCAAGACAAGCACATGAGGAAACACCACCAGAACTCACATTTCTCCTTGTCTCAAGGGGATTTCAAGCAAACAGCACGAAGTTTGCTATCTATCACTGGTGAATATAGCAGTATATACCCTATATTCCATTATTTCCTGAAAAAAGCGCAAATAAAATACAGCAAATACACCATACTGACATGCTGCAGAGGACAAGGTCTTGCAGGCAGCATCCTATGCCTACTTTCTCTTCCATATCATGATAAATAATTTCTCTCACTATATTTTCCTCTGTGAACTTCTCCTTTGTTTTTAATATTAAAGAGACAACTTGTCATTAATCATGGATTATAACCAACACACGACAGCTCTTTTCTATAACAGCCTGTTATGGTTTTTAATCTTTCCTCTGCTGGTGTTTGACAACCCATGGATGCTGGGAGTAGGGGAGTGGAAGAAGAATAATTAAATATAAGATGATGCAATTTTAAACCAATCTTGATTTTAAAAAACAACCAACCTGTCCAGTATTCTCTATAGGAAGAATATATGTTCTCATGCAGACTTCTTTTGAAAGCCAGAGAGGGCATTATGAGAAAACTGTCTTAGAACTATATTTCTTTTCTAGAAAGATAGATTGAATAAGTTCCCCCAGTTTCTACTAAAGGAAGCTGCACTTAGCAGTTCTTGGCACTTCCACATTTACCATTTTAGAAGTCACCTCAGCCTGCCTTAGTTTATCCTAGGAAACAACTTAAACATTAAAATTCATGCAGGAGCATATGTGCTCCAGACAGCCAACACAGACACACACCTCTGAGAATTCTAAACTTATCTTATTCCTTGACTATGAACACATTAAAAAAAGCTTCACACTTTGCATTTAAAAATCCACCATAACAGAGACTCTTCAGCCTTATGCAAATCTTCCCACTAATAATTTAGTCTGAACCTTATTATCAATGCCAAAAGTCACACCCCCTCTTACCAAACATGCACAAAACCTGGAGAACTCTGACGCTGACCTAAACATTGTCCATATTTCAACATGCAAACAACAGTCAAGCATACCATTGTTTACTAGTGTCAGGAGTTCCCAAACAGGTCACCAATACTCATTTAATCAGCTGCCATAGGTGGTGCTGAGATGTATCACTATGAAAGGAACAACCAACAAAAATAGCATAAGTTTACCTTGGTGCACCATCAGAAGAACTACTAGATTTACAAAGACAACTAGAGGATTTGGCTTATTGTTTGATTTCAGTGAAGAGTACAGCATAAATAACTTCGTTACTGCTCCACTTGCACAAGGGAAGGTACACAGGCTGTAGCTGACAAGCAAAACTTAGATAAACAAAAGGTACTCAAATGCATGCGATAAAGCAGCGACCTAGATTTTGAACCAAGGTACACTCATGCTTCGAACGAGTAGAAGCGCTAAAGTAGAAAATGACACAGAAGCACCAATTACGAAGTCTAAATTTTTGGAGCTGCACATCAGTTGATTTCAGAAGCACATCTTGAACACACTGAAATAGCCCGCTACAGTTGTGAGATGTGGCAGGTTGACAAACACAGGTTACAAACTACACAAGTTAGAAACAATTACATAAGGTTCTAAGCTTCATCGCACATAGCAACAACTTTCAGAGCAGCCAATTCCCAGAATTAAACCAGAACACCTCTGAAGAGACAATAATGAACTCTACCGCAAGCCTCCTTAAAGACTACAAAGCTACCCCCTTAAAGTGCACAAAAGAACAATATGAACTTACCTTGGCTGAGAGTGCCTGTGATGAGCTTAAAAATAGTCTGGGCAAATTTGACAATCCCATGCTTGCATCTCTTTGAACAGCCACTCATGGTTCAAACGTGAAGAAAAGCTCTTCTCTCTTACACAGTCCAGGAATAACGAGAAACAAAAAAGAGGAGTCCTTTGCAAAGTTGAAGTGACAGTCTGTGCAATGGGCAAAACTCTGCTCTCACACACTGAGCCTCTGCACTGAGGTTTGCGTCTCTGGAGCTACTACGAAAGGTTGCAGTGGAGAAACGTGCATCCCCTTGTCGTTGAAGGTACAGCTCTCCCCTGGAGCCTCCCGGCTGTGACTGCACACACACGCCGCGATGCCCTGATGGAAGTTGCTAAGCGCAGGCAGCACCTCAGCCAGGCAGGGGAGGAGGGGTTTGATTCACGCGGCTTTGCGGGCTGCCGGCAGGGCACTGCTAATGCAGCACTTACCGCTGGAGTCTCGGGGTGGTGACTACTGCAAACAAAAGAAGCTGCTGTTCGAAGACCTTTTTCTTGATGCTCTTTTTCCAGCTGATTTCAATGAACTTGTCAATTTTACTCCCCTAACACTGTAATCGCACTTTGCATGTAGAGGGCTGCAGAGTGCAAACCTGCTGGAAGTGGGAAAGCAAAGCTGCACCCAGAAAAAGTCTGTTTTCTTTTAATTTCACCAGCTTAGGTGCTGCTCAGCTGGTGATGTGCTGGACGCTCAGGGATGTGCCAGCCGGCCTCTAGGAGCCTGCGGGGCTGGTGCTCACAGCTCTGTGCAGTGCAGGGCTACTACAGACCTTCACTTTTTGCACATTACCTCACATTATGCTTGTTTGATGCTCACCAGGTTCCCTCTTACTGTACTGTTTCTACCGTAGCAACAGCCACAGCTCTGGCTACTCCAGTTCAATCGGTTATTTCTCCATGCCTGGAATACTTTTATTAAAATGACTTGATGTGTCCAGCAGTAAAATGGAGTTACCTCAGAGCCTCTGACCCCAGCTGAGAGCTGGGTAGAGTCAGGCCTCATTAGGCTTTAATCGATGCCCAAGTCCTCTCAGGTGGTTTTAAACAACCCTAAATGCAGTATTTGCTTGTCCCGGGGCAGGTTACAAACGGATTACCTTAGGTTTCTGCTCAGCCCCAGCTGCCACTTGTTAGATGACTTGATCAGCCCTAACACCAGCTCAGAGCAGCAACAGCCAAGCCCTGCTCTGCCTTTACAGAGAAACAGCACTGCAGACAGCTCTTCACTTCAGGGAACAGTGATAATTCCCTCCACGCGGGGGGCATGGAAATGCTTTACAGTGTAAGTTACATCCCTCTCAGGCCAAATGCAGGGCTTTGCTAAGCGGCTCACCTCGTTGTGAGGCAGGCAGTGGTCCGTCCTTCCCACTGGAAATGCCATCCCTCCTCCTCCCACCCTCACAGGGGTACGCCGCGCCGCCGCTTACCTCCTCCTCAGGCACAGAGCTGCAGAGCCGGCCCAGAAAGCCTCTGCCCCAGGTCATTTTACCTCAGAAATGGGGACTTCGGCATGTAAAACGTAAAATTCAGGCAAAATCACTTCAGTAACAGCCACCATGAATCTCACGCCTGGGCAGCCACTCCTGTGCCGAGCCGTCAGGCACTGGACATCTTGCTGCCCACCGAGCTGCCACCTAGCACTCCATTTCAGGTCTATTCAGATTTAATCGTCTGCATCTTTGGAAAACTTCCAAAACATATAAAAAGAAACGTTCTGTTTGAAGCAGGGACAAACTCACGAAGATGGCTGACCAGCAGAGGTGGCGGGAGGCCTCCAGGGCAGCCCCACGTCAGTCCCCTGCAGCTGCAGCCTCCATCCTGGGGCTCTGCTCCCACACAACCCTTCAGGTAAGTTTTTCCCTAACTTTCTCACAAGCCTGCTCTTTGCTTTCTGATTGCAGCCAGCCAGCCAAGCGCCTGGACACAGCCCTTTGAGACACGGGGCACTGAGGGCAGAGGAGGGGAGCGGGGTCCTGGCTGCCTCCAGATCCTTCCCTCCCGCATTGCAGCAAACATTCAAAGTGCTGTGGCTCCTGCCACCATCACTTCCACACAAGCCACAGCCTTTACTACACATAGCATGATTCCTTCCTTTCAAAAGGCAGTATACTACTGGGGATCCTCAGCCCCCACATGAGTTATGTTGGTTTTATGTTAGGAATGGGAAATTAAGGTAGAGATTAAACACATTCCTAAATATTGTTAGAAGTATATTGCTAAATAGAGTGGTCCGTGAGGTTCAGGTGTAAAATAATACTTCTACTCCCTACGCCAGAGATTTCCAACTGGTAACTAAACAGAACAGAGTGATATGAAGATAGAGGGAGGGGGTTCAAAAAGCCAAGAGCCGCTTGCCTCTGGACCATTCACCTTGTCTGATTAAACAAAATGAATGACAGACTTGTGAAAAACATAGTGCTAAGTAACTCCTTCATGGAGCCATCTCCAAGGCTTCCCAGAGATCCAATTCAAACTTGGAAATGAGATTCATCAGAAATAAAAATAAATTGCTATACGGCAGTAAAATATCAATAGGGAAATGAAGGAATCAGCAGGTTGTTAATTAGTATATCTCTGTATCAAAGGTTTGCTGGATGTTTAATTGCAAAGTATATTTATACATCATGATATAATTTGGGGGGGTGTGTGCGTGTAAAGTAGGACAGTGAACAAAACAAGTGCTAGGAGCTGTATTAAAGTTATAGAAACAGAGATCTTGTGTAGTAGGGAGAAAGAAACTGTGTCATATCCCAGATAGCACTTGAAGCCTCCCTGGCACTCTCAAGTTTCACACAGAGAATGAGATATCTTCTCAGACATTCATTTGCCTCTCCTGGCCCATATGTCATGGTTTAAGCCCAGTCAGCAACTGAGGCCCACAGAGCTGCTCACTCAATCCCTCCCCCCCATCCCCCAGAGGGATGGAGTACAGAACTGGAAGGATAAAAATGAGAAGGCTCATGCGTTGAGACAGTTTAACAGGTAAAGCAAAAACCATGCACACAAACAAAGCAAAACTAGGAATTCATTCATCACTTCCCATGGTCAGGCAGGTATTCAGCCATCCAAGGGGGCTGGAGCACCTCCAATACAAAGGCAGGCTGAGAACATTGGGGCTGTTCAGCCTGGAGAAGAGAACCTGTGTGGAGACCTCACAGCAGCTTCCAGTGTCTGAAGGGAGCTACAAGTATGCTGTAGAGGGACTCTTTATCAGGGACTGTAGTGATAGGACAAGGGGTTTAAACTTAAACAGGGGAAGTTCAGGTTGGAGATAAGGAAGAAGCTCTTCCCCGTGAGGGTGCTGAGGCACTGGCAGAGGGTGCCCAGAGAAGCTGTGGTTGTCCCGTCCCTGGCAGTGTTCAAGGCCATGTTGGACATGGCCTTGGGCAACATGATCTATTGTGATGTGCCTGTGCCCATGGCAGGGGGTTGGAACTGGATGATCTTAAGGTCCTTTCCACCACAAACCATTCTATGATTCTGTGATCCCCACAAAAACAGGGCTCCATGACACATAACAGTGATTTGGGAAGATAAACACCATCACTCCCAGCTCCTCTTTCCTCCTCCTTCTCCCTTACTTTTATCTGCTGAGCACGATGCCATATGGCATGGACTAACCCTTGGATCAGCTGGGGTCAGCTGTCCTGGCTGCGTGCCTTCGCAACTCTTTGTGCACCCCCAGCCTCCTCACTGGTGGGGTGAGAAGCAGAAAAGGACTTGGCTCCGTAAGCACTGCTCAGCACTAACAAACATATCCCTCTGTGATCAACACTTCCTTCAGTACAAATCCAAACCAGCCCCATAGTAGTGCTGTGAAAATTAACTCTATCCCAGCCAAAACCAGCAGACCCATACCAAACAGAAAAATAGATTAAAAAGAACACAAAATATACCTCAATAGGAGTGGAGTATCTTAACCATGGAGTTGCATAAAAGCTGCAGCAGATTCAGTAGAGTGGTTGAGATTTGCAGCCCCATAGTTTAGGGAACCTGGAATTGCCCAGGCTTCCATCAGAAGTTTCAGCAGCCAGAAAGCCCTTGAAATGAAGCTCCTGCCACTGACAATCCTAAAAAAACCACTTGGACATAGACATACTGACCATGAAGGGCCTCAAATTACTCACTGTTTTATGCTTGGGCAAGTACAAAGGCAGCTTATTCTGGCTGCAGGCAAGTGTAGAGAGTCTTCAGTAAATGACCTGAGAATATCTGAGGTGTTATGTTCCTGTTTGACTTTTTTATAGTGGCCTCAGACAATAAGGTGAGTACAGACTGATAGTTTTTCTGTGTATTAGTGTATATTAAATATCTGTGTAACACCAGAAGTCTAAGGAGGTCAGTCAAAAATAGAGAGGGATACAAAAGTAAGGTTAGTCAAAGGGAAGGTTGTGATGTAGGGGAAAATATTTTTCTCTAAAGGTTTTTGTATAAATAAATTTCAAATTTACACAGAATATGCCCTCCAATTTATTTTACATAGATTTTCAGCATGCTTAATAAGGGACTACAGTAGTTACACAGAGTTCAGAAATGTAACTGGTTCACTGACACCCATGCTTAGTTTATTTTTCTGCATGTAACATACAAGAACTCTATCCAAAATGTTAATTGTCATCCCAAAGAGATATGAAAATGAATTGTAGGGAATTGTTCTTTCCTGACTTGCCATTCAAGATCGCAGTGTGGGTGGGCAAGAGGTAAAAAAATATTCTCTGAGTATACAAGATTCATACCGGCTAAGTTCAATCAGGGGTTCTGCCAGTACAGTTTCCACTGACATCAAAGAGAGCTAAACCTATTTGGATCAGGAGAAAGTTAATCCCTCAACTTGAAACCACTCAGCAAATGCTCAAGAATAATCTCTGGAATAGGTATGAGCAAACAAACTGGGCACTGGGATGCCCTGCTTTCTTTA
Source organism: Nestor notabilis (assembly GCF_000696875.1). Classification (NCBI taxonomy): domain Eukaryota; kingdom Metazoa; phylum Chordata; class Aves; order Psittaciformes; family Psittacidae; genus Nestor; species Nestor notabilis. The sequence goes on along the minus strand of NW_009925976.1, from coordinate 61,757 downwards.
CAGACCTCTACAACATAAAGGGGATATCCCTGGTTTTCTATGGGTACATTAGGTTTGGGATGAGCAACTCCAGAGTTAACTGCTGCCAAGGATGTCAGGGTATGGCTTCCACGGTACTCAGTTAATTCCATAGACAATGTCATCATGCTTGTGGAGGCCAAAAAAGCAAAGGGGTGATGGCTGGGGTCCACCCTGGGTACTATCGAAGAATACACTCTACTATTTATATTTTTATATTCTTTTCATAAGTTTCTACTACTTGGCATCATGGGAGACAACTGTCAACTAGTTGGGTATTTGCTTTGGTCCATTCTTTTATGTGGCTGCAGGAAGATTTTTGCACAGAAGCCAGAATGATAATCCAAGTCACTCCTTATCCCCGCAGTTTGGGGAAGAATGTCACTGCAGAAACCACCTCCTTTCACACATCTTTCCATAACTTTCAGAAGTTTTTCCCATGTTGGTATGATGCACTATTACATTAATCCAGTTAGAAATAGCAGGATCCTCCCTCCTGCACTGGAAATTGTTTTCAGTCTCCACATACTCATCTTGAGCCTGGTGGTCCTGGCTGTCCTGATTGCTAAAGCTGGAGACTTGGCTGGAGCATGCACAGGTTCTTGCCCAGCCTGTGCACACAGGTCTCCTTCCCAGAGAAGGGAAGTACAGGAAGAGACGATATGCATTGAGTCTCACCCATACATGGAAGTGTAGAGGTGCCACATGTCCTCATAGGTCCAGAAATGTTGTCACAGACATACTGTATCATCTTCATTTTATTCCCAAAGGCACAGCTGTCTCAGGATAGACCAGAAATGGAATTCTAATGATCTGTTTGGAAGCAAACCTAGGAAGTAGAGGCAATTGTTCCTACTAGCTGTGTCCTAATTCCCTTTAGATTTGAGGTAACCTAACACATCAACCACAGTTTGATTGGTCCTTAATTATACCTTCAAGAAAGAGCTTTGAAAATTTATATACTTGGAATGAAGAATTGACACCTTTCTTGAGTACATGTAGCCTGTGTGAGTAGAGCTCTCAAGCTATATCCCATGCCATTATTATTTACAATAACACCATCATTAATACTAAGCATCTTCCATGTATAGAATTCTAAGCACCACTGGACTCCCAAGGGAGTTTGTACCAACGTATAACTTTTTCAAATGTGGTAAACTGACATGAAGCCAGATGGACTCACATGTCTATGATTACCAGGAACAAAGCAGCAGCAGCTTTAGAATCAACATCTCCTTTGTACCTTCAGCAGCAGCAGCCCAGCCCTGGTATCTTCTCCACTGGTTTCTGGCATTGCTGTCAGGCAGAAAATGACCATTCTGCATTTTCATTCACTCTGTTATTCCAGTTAGTATTATCAATTGGAGCCTCAGGAACATTGCATGGAAATTACCTCATGATTATAGAACTTGCTTTTTATGGCACAACAGTTATCTATAGACTCAGGCAGCATTCCTCGTTGGAGAGGAATGTATATAGATAGTAGCATATCAGTATGTTCCACAAACTGTCTACTCAAATTGGACTGCCTGTTTATTTAATATCCCATCTGTCAAGCACGACTATTTATACAGAAATCTAGGGGAGGAAAGAGAGCTTATGAAAAAGCACACACGATAAAATTGGCTTTTTAAAGTGCAGTGAGGAACTAAGAAAATCAAGGTCTCGGTACAAAGCCTTTTGCCTGAAGTACAGGCATATATATACACAGTACACACACTCAAGTTCCAATTCTGTCTTTTTTTTTTTCCAGGAGCAGCCTGACACCTTGGACTTGGAAGTCACTCCAAGAAGACAGTTCATCTCTGCCTGTGGAAAACAGCATTGACTTCCCTGGAGTCCTTTCCAAGCCAAGCACAGTGTTTGCCATGCAAGCTTCTTGTGGAGAAACTGGCTGAAGTTCCAGCACTTGTGATGTTCCAGCCCTGGACTTCTCTTGAGGTAGTTTGTCACTCTTGCTAAAATATACTGGTAACACCATAGTTCATACTGGGATGAGACCAAATTTTTTTTCACTCCTGAATAGATGTGAATACATGCAAGGTCTAAAGCAAAAGAGTGCTACATCATATCCCTGAAAATTACACAGCATCTCTGTCAAAAAAACCCCAACCGGAATCCAGCCAGTGTTCACAGTTTCACAGCTCTTGGCTGTGAGAGTCCAGGAAATGCTCCAGTGACATGTCTTAGCTTTCAGTAAGGCTTTTTCAGCCTTTATCACAGGCTCTGGAGAAATACTCCACAGGGAAATGAATTCTGCTCAGTAGATAAGAACTTGATGATTTAACATATGAAATGCACACTTGTTATCATGCTTCCAGCAATTGTCAACACTTTAATGAGGTCCTGCTTAACTTCCACCTTAGCCCTGTGTTCTCAGGATGATTGTGCTGTAGAGAGGAGTTAGACAAACTCTTCCTTTGTTCTGCCACTGAAACTTAATTACAATTTGCTTAACCATAACTAAGGACAGAGATGCTACTTGGCAAATACAAAGCTTCTCAGCATATACTGAACACAGTGACTGTAGTCAGCTTGTAAAGCTGAAGTGGGAAAAGGATGGAAACGATCTTGCTCTTGTACATAGGTTAGTGGGAGATGAAGGCAGATTCCCCAGAAAGACACCCACCATCCAGAAAATCTGGTCTAGTCCAAAGGCAAGAGATTTACTTCTCATAAGTGTGTAAGCTCCATGGATAAGTCAGCCTCGGCAGGGGTGATTACAGAGGATGAAAATAGGAAGAAAACCCAAATTAAGCCGTGTTTCCCTTCACTTTGGTGGCAATAATTTGTCAAAAGGGTGTCCAGACTTGTAGCCTGGAAGTGTTTACATTGAATCAATGGCTGCTCTTACGCCTCCCAGCTCTGATGACATAGAAGCGTGCATACATTCAGTTGTAATTTAAAACAGTAACAGAGCATGTGTGAGCTTGAGCTGTCCTGAGTGAAAAAGGAAGGCAATGTCTACGTTAGCTGTGCTTCAGTGGCTTGGTAGGACAGGTCAGAAATAAAATGAAGTAACACTGATGAGAATGTCAATAGGAAGAACAACTACAGCAGTAAGGAGAGCATAGCTCCATCCACAGGCACTATGTTATAGAATTTCCAAAATGAAATTTCCTCACATTTCATTTTCAGGGAAAATTAGAAAAATATATCCTTTATACCTCATTCTTTACATACTAGGTTTCACTCAACTTTGAGTTAGTTCACTGATGCATTTATTAGTCTGAACCTGGTATATACTTTAACTAGCCAAAGTATTCTCTTTCTTTACATTGCAGTAATTATCTCAGACAATTGAAAATACTCTTTCCATTTCCTCTCCCTTTTTATGAAACGGATCTAATAACATGTATCTACCTCATACTTATTTTTGACATCCCAAGAATCTATTTGACTCATTAAAATCAGGTTTAATGACTTGACATCTGACAGGGTTTTTTTTTTGACAAACTGTCTTTAGCTTGGTGCAAGCATTATGAAGCAAAGCACGTCCCACCAGTCTTCTTTAAGTTAGTAATCTTGAACTACTTTTTGCTTCTTGTCCATTCTCAAGGTGTAGGTGTATTAATTTATGCAGCAGACACTGAACTTCTCAGAAAGCAGCAAGAGAGATTATATACTTACACATTTTAATGAGCTGTAACAACTGGTTCTAGTTCAGAAATACAAATGCTGGTGAAAGCAAGACTTAGATAAACGAAGTCAAGCAGAATAGAGGAGCACAGGTCATGCTTCCTGACTCAGCTCTGTTTACCTTCACTAGTTGGGTTTTTTCCTTTAGGCACAAAAGAGCTGAAGCTTTCAAGCAAACAGCTGAACCCTTTCCCAATTAAATCATAATTAAAGTGAATGAAGCTCACCTACAGTTTTGAGGCTATCATTCTGCAGTTCAATGCAGGGAATAGCTATGTAAAATTCATGTTTCAGATGACAAAAAAAATAGTGAAGCAAGAAAGACCGTTCACAACAACCCCAAAGCAATCAATCCAAACATAGCTTTCAACTCTTGAACTTTTTTTCCTCTTAAGAAAACATGCCCAAGCTATTTTGACAATCTTACAATAGTCTCAAACCAAAATATGGAAAAGTTTGGGGGTTTTTTGAGGTTAAAAAAAAGTTATCTGAACTCTTCTAGAAATACTGTCTTGATTTGAAAACTCCAAAGTGTATTGGTATCTGTCTGCTTTTGAAGAGGTTTATACCCCTTCCAGTTATATTTTTAGTGATGTAAGTTTATGCACACAACCAAACATGGCTGCTAACAGCCTGATTCTGTTAATGACTAACTGGCACAACTTTAATAGATGGAAAGTTATAAACAGCTTTTGGACACAACTACCATTTAAAGAAGTGTGTCATAGCTGCCTTGTGAAGAAGAGCCCTGAGACTGTTATGATACAGAGCAATAAAATTAAGTACATTTCAATAATTTGATTGTATCATTTGTAAATTTGTAGATGGCTGTGAGATTTATTTTTTTTCCTTACATTTCCATGATTCTTGCAGTTCCACTAATAAAAATATAAGTGATAGTTCTATTATTATCTTGTTTAAAATTTGTCAGTCAGCAAAACACAGAGTAGACAATGTCATGGAATCAGCAGATCAACCATATGTGTCTGACTGCAGTATAATCAAAACAAACAGCCTGTAAATTGCCCTCAGGTGAAATCTGTTCATTTGGGCAAACCCACAAATGTTTATAAATACTCAGCACTGGGAAGTGCAGATTCAATCTAAAAACTAAAAATCAAACATTTAATTAAAAAGGTAGAATCATAATAAAGATTATTCAAATTGGCTTTTCCCAAGATCCTTTTGAAGTACCTGTTCTTCTAAGCTACAGTGTTTTAGGAAAATATATCAAGGGAAGAAGTCCTGACTCAGCTAACAATGACAAACCATCTATTGTCTTGAATGAAGGCACGGTTTCAATCCTGCTATTTCAACAGTAAGAAAGAGAGTCTTCTGGTTTCTAGTTATTTTGCACACATGGTACAACAGGCACTACTCCAACCATCAGTAGCCTTTGTTCATAAATCCCACATAACAGGAGCCCTTTACTCCTCTCTGATTGCAATGCATGGTAAAGCCTTGTTAGTCTAGTTTTGAACTGGGTTATAAATTGTATTTACTCTGCTTTTTAGAATTTTAATTTACTTTCTAGTCCAATGAACTCTGATCACTAAATCTGAGAATACTTTGGAAGCAGTAAGAAGGTAAGTGCCAAAAATGATGGTATTTTCCCTTGCTCTCAGATGAAGAGCATTGGTGCTAAAGGCTGACGTACTCAGTTTCTTGCAGCAGCCAGCAACGGAACCCATATCAGTCCACTGATCTATGAGATCTAGACAAACTGTAAGAAAAAGAACTAGTCAATCACTAGATATAGGTGGCTGAGAACCAGCATCCCTTTCCAAATAGCCAGGCAATGTGATATGTCAACTGGATCATGGACTGAGGACAATTTTTACCCACTTTTCTTTTGAACAACTTGATTTTACCTGTGCAGCTTCAGGCACTCCAGCTCACACAGATGCCTGCTGAGATTTTGGAAGTTTTAAATGCAGACAATAATTGCTCACTTCCATGAGCTCCTCCATAATCTGCCAAGCAGTTCTCCAGCTACTGCAACTAAAACACACTCAGAGGAGGGGGTGGAGTGCTTATCTAGCTTTCTCTGAGGATGCTCAGCAACAGTATTTTGAGTTATTAAGCACCATGCTCCTTAACAGTATCACAAATATCATGACTTCTCTATAAAAGAAAACCCCCAAACCTCTCTTCACACTGGACTTCTGCAAGGACCTGACACAGTCTTTAAGGGAATGTGCCTTCATACATCAGCCCATGCTCATGACCTGAATTAATTTAGCATAACATGGACTTTGCACACTTGTACAAAGACAGCTAGGTTGGCTACTGTGGGTCAGGAATCAAAGCAAGACAGATTTTTGGCTTAAGGACTTTGTGAATCAGACCAGCATGCTGGCGAAAAGCTGTCAGAGTTCTGAACATTGCTGTTCATTGTGTGGAATTTCTGTTGCTGTCTTGTTCTTCCCAAAGCTAATCAACTGAAATCCATCTGAAATGAAGTATAAACCGATAAGGACAAGCTTATCAGTGCTACTCTGAATTATACCAGCCAGAGAGAATTTAGCCAGACTAGGTGGGGCCCAGAAACATGCATCTCATTGTATCTGACAGTTATTCATGATTTTGTTTAAACTCTACATTAGCTTATGAGAATTTGAAGAAACACAAAGAAATTCCTGTACAGTTTTACATTTCCAAGCCTTTACCAGACTCCAGAAGTATACGTGGGAAGCAAGTAAAACCTCCCTGAAGATTACTTACACCTACTAGCTTTACTGCAGATGCACTTTGATCACACTCCATTCTTCACAGATCATGACAGAGGTACATGTTTCCTGACAGCCCAAACAGGACTGTATCAGATTAGTTTTCCTATGGAGCTAGAATAAAGTATAAATAGGTAAAATTAACAAGTAATTGGAAGGAAAGAGAGTACTAAACTCCAAGTAGCACACCCAGCAAGAACACAAATTTGTGCCTGCAGCTACAGCAATCAGGTCTCTTAGCTCCAAGTCCAATAACTTCTGTAGAAGGCCGTCTCGTGAGCAACCATGGCTTTTCCAACCCCATATTTATCTTATTTACAAGGCTTTCTGTGTATGCTAACTTTAAGATGGAATGATCCTCCTAGTTAATTACCAACTAAGAGGAAGTGATTGTCCAAGTTTACTTCAACACACCCAAACCATTACTGGAACAATTAAACATATGCTTTCATGCCTTAGTATTTTATTAATGAGGACTGCACCTCACCTATAAAATTAAAAGGGAAACAATGTTTTCTCCTGCATTATTCTCCCATTTAGACAAGCTTAGTCTTTCAGGATGTGTTTATTGGTATATGCTGTTCCCACTCTGTTATGCTGTCAGTTCCAGTGTCCTACAGTACTGTTTCTCACTGCACATGCACCATCCAGGTGGTCCAGTCTGGAACAATGCTATAAAGACAGCCATTTACCAAGCAACTCTCATTCTGAAAGACTGGAAATACTTTCAGTTCAAGAAGTGAGTCAATAGTAATGTGGTAAATTGAAAATTGACTATTACCATTTTCAAAAATGAAAGCAGAAACTATTGTATCTTGCTAATTTTAGACACTCGGACTTTGAAATGTCTGACCAATTTCAATCATCATTCTCCATCCCTTCCTGGAACCCAGGAATTTAAAAGCTTTCCCCATCCCCTGAGTGGAGCAGGTAAGATCTGTAGAAACAGCAATTTCAGAAGGTAAAAGAAGATGACTCATAATTGAACTTCCAGACTTTACAGTTTGTATATATTCATGTGAGCATCACATTCCCCAACAATGACAAGTGCCTCCTGACTTCCTTCATAACACAGACTATGAAACTTGGTCCCCTCACCAAGTTCTTTGAGGCTGAGCAACAGAAAACCCATCTTACCCCTTGGGAAACTGCTCATGTTGTAGAGATGGGCTCCAACTCAGAAGTTCTTGGACAAAATGCTTTCATGAGCATTGCTGTTGGCTGCTCTGAAAGTAAATTATAATATGCTATATGAGAAAAGAAATGGCTGATATGTTTTTGGTTTTATCCTATTTTTGTCACTTCTATTTTTAAAATCAATTAAAGCTGTTGAGATTCATCAGAGGCAATAAGATGACAGACTGTGTAGCAGCGGGAGAAGACTGATAGAATACTTACCTCTCCTGCAGCTGTGCAATCAACTTGAAGATAGACTAAAACAACAGGCACAGGAGCTGGGGAGAACTTTACTGATGCAATGTGAAAAGAGCTCAGTAAGTTTTAGATACTGCAAAAAAGAACAGCTTGAAGAGAGGAAGGATCATTTTCTTTATTTTTGGTTCAAAAGGAAGTGGGCAAGTAGGCCCAGTTCTTATCATCAGACATCTGTGCTATTGTCTCACTAGTTTTAGGGACTATTTAAAAAATTGTTCTCCCATGATTTTCCTTACCCTTTACAAAACCTCTTTTGTGCCTTTCCATGTTTTATGAATCTCCTGGTTTCAGCTGGGATAGAGTTAACTTCCTCCCTAGTAGCTGGTGCAGTGCTGTGTTTTGGATTTAGGATAAAAACAATACTGGTAACACACCGATGGTTCAGTTGTTGCTCAGTAGCACTTGCCCTGATCAAGGCCTGGTCAGTCTCTCATGCTCTGCCAGTGAGGAGGGGCACAAGAAGCCAGGAGGGAGCAGAGACAGGACACCTGACCCAAACTGGCCAAAGGAATGGATATTCCATCCTGTGGACTGTCATGCTCAGTACAGAAACTGGGGGCAGTTGCTCAGAAGGGATCAGTCACTGCTCAGGGTTGGGCTGGGGATTGGTCAGTGGGTGATGAGCAATTGTATTGTGCATCATTTGTCTTTCTTGGGTTTGACTCTAGTTATTACTGTATTATCTAGTTATTACTGTATTATCTAGTTATTACTGTATTTTAACTTATTTCTGTTATTAAACTGTTCTTACCTCAATCCACAGGTTTTACTTTTCTGACTCTCTCCATCCCACTGGGGGGGAGTGCACAAGAGCATAGCACTTGCCAGCTGCGGTTAAACCACCACAATGAGTCTACTTTGAAACCCTGGAGTTGGTCACACAGCTGCTTAACAAACTAATCTGTTTTCCCAGTTTGGCATTCTAATGTCAATGAAGAGCATTTAAGTTTATTTTCTCTTTCAGCTTCTTACGTCTTCTAAAATTGCGTACACAGCCCTTGGGCCACAATTTCAGTATTGTCACTGCTACATAATAGCACTGATGCATTCCCAGACACCCAGAGAGGTAGAAATAACTGTAATATGGTTTTGATTACCCCTTGCTCTCACACCTAATGGGATTAAGGAAAGGTTGGATGGTTTATGGAGCCATCAGATCCAAAGAAAAATAGTGCTTTTCAAAATTCAGCCCCAGTAGGCAAAGCTTGTGAATCACCAAGTTTCAAAATCCAAAGCCAAATGGAAAAATACAAACAAGAAAAATCCCACCACTCAGTATTTGCTTTGTTCTTTCCTGCTAGCTAAAATACCAATCATATTATTTTTACGAGTGACTACACAATGACATATCAAATGATTTGCCTTGGACTTGATGACTCCTAGTATCTATACTGAGCCTGAGGTCTCATACTGTACTCAAGCAGTACATGCGCTTGCAATAAATTATATAGCAACTTCACTCTGATCTATATCAAGCCAGCCAGACATCTGTTATCTTTTTGTTAAAAGATGTAAGTAATACATTAAAATGTCCATACTTCTACCACAAAGCCAAATTAGTTTGGATCTATAGGAATTTGTGGACACGGTCTTCCTAATTCAGTAACCAAGCTCTCAGGTCAGCTGAACTAGGCAGGTGGGTTGCAACCTGAAGGTTGCTACAAAGCATGAAAATATTCATGAGACATGAACTTCTGGAGTAAATACCAAACACATTTAATTGGCAAAGATAGACTTGCAATGACATGTTGTCCAAGGAACAGAAGGTGAGACTGCTGTGGGGAAGCACTGTGTTAGATCTAGCAAACTAATTGGATGCTGAGCAGAAAAAGTTGCTGGCTCTATATTTAAAGAGCACTTTCAGTGGAAATCAAGCTATTAAAATATCGTCCTCCAAGGACAAGAGAGAAGAATAAGTGTAAAAGCAGAAAAACTCCTGCTTTTTCATGATCCTGATGTATTTTAGAGTAATGGAGTTAATTGTGATACGCTATTTTAATCTGACACAGGATAAAGATTTTTCTCCCAGAAAGGAATGATTCTAAGGAAGACTAATACAAGATAAATACTTGTACAAAAGGATTGCAAGCCTGTTCTGTGCTCCTGAAAAGCTCTTGAATATTTTCCCTGCTGAATGCTCCCCTCCTGTAAATTCATAAAGAGAGATACTCAGATGTCCTTGAGTCTGTGTGCGCCCATGCCAAATTAACCCTGTGCATTTAGCCATAAAGTGCTTCATTTACCCTGTTCTTAATGCATGTTTCTTGAGAGCAGTTTAAACAGCCTGTTGTATTTTAGTTTGCTTACATACATATTTGTGCAGGGTAAAACATACTGGCCTCAAGTTGGTTTGGTTTGACAATGGCTTTTGTTGCCTTTAAGCCCACCATGTTCATCAAACAGAACCTGCCTATGGCAAGCTGCTCCCAAATACATTATTTTATTTCAATAGTAAACACATCTTTTTACCCCAAACCTGATGTTAAGTACTTTGAAAGTCAGAGAATGCATTTTTAATTTCAAAATGGAATTATAATTGCATGTCAATAGCACCTAGAAGCACCATCCACTTTTTTGTATGGGTACAAATGAAAACCTGGCAACTTTACCTCTGGAGTTTCTCAGTTTCTGTCTCTGCAGCCTGCAGGAGCCCCCTCACATGTGCCAACCCAAGGGCTGTGACTGCAGCTGCCCTGACTTGCAATTGGAAATCTCAAAGTGAGGGGGGAAAAAATCGTTTCCACTGGAATCAAAGGCAAATTTTCAGTTAGCTTTAAGTGCCTAAGTACTTCAAGGTTTGCTACTTCAGTTATTACAGTACAATCACAGTGGCTTAGTTTGCCTAAGTTAAAACACTGTATCCCAGGATAACTGTCCAAATATGGAAAAAGAAATATTTCTGCCAAAAGAAGTCCAAGATGATTCTCACTGTCACCATTTCTGTTAAATACAAAAGTGACACTACAAAGTAAGCTGGCTGTATTAGTGAAGTTTCTAGCATTTTCTAGCTAGAATTATAGCATCTCCCATCTCTTCAGAAGGAAAGGTATCTTTATCCAGGTCCTAATCACTTAGCACCTTTTCCTTTCTACTTAGAAAGTTACAATTTTTCTATGCTCCATTCTGTGTAGCAGGTACATTGATTTGTAAAGCTCTTTACACTCTGCTTGGAAAGTAGTGTTTCCAAAGACATCCCTAAGCAATATGGTGCAAGAAATAGTTGCACTTTTGACTAAGTCACTACAGTAGTGCTCAATAAATCTGGTTTTCTAAATTCTGCCACAGTCTTTCAGTATGGCATCCAACTGTGCATGAGGTTCTACAGAGGGAATAACAGTGCCTGCAACAAGGAGTCAGTTTAAATAGACAAGGCCACGAGAAGATAGGGGAAAAGCAACCTTAATTTCCTGCCATAAGCCCACCCCCATTTCTTCAATTCTCTCCTGTTAATGCAGGTTGGAAGCTCTAAATCCAGGATTAACTCTTATTTATAGTAGAGCTAAAATAATGTAGTCTCAATTTCAGGGGAAACTAAATGCTGCTTTGCTAAAGAGTATGAAAAAGTGTTTAGAAACAGATAAATAGTGATGAGATTACTTATATATTCTGTATGTACTTCCAAACCTCATAAATAAATGGATGTTAAAACTTTTATTCACATCAAGTTTCAGATAAAGCCTGTGTTATATCATAGAATTGCAGAATGGTTTGGGTTGGAAGGGTACATTTGTGCATATAACTCTGGCTAATACAGAATGCTCTAAATGTTGTTTTTGAGGGATAAAAACTAACAGGTTATGTTGTATTAATACAGTTAGTTGTCTAAGAATGGTTATTTATTCTACTACAAATTGAAGCCTTTCATTAAAAAAGATTCTGTGGTGATATTTCAACTGATTTGTCAGAACTGTGCCCCACCATCACATATTGCAGTTTCTGGATTTAATTTTCATTCTAGACACTTTAAAGAATAGATTGAGATCTAAATGTATTTGAGTATGAAGTAGGCAGAGAAATTGCAATCCGCCAATTCATTCAGTGTTTCACCCCAGATTAATATAGTGTTTCCTTCCAAGCTGTGGTTTAGAACATTCTGTGTTTACATGCATCTTAACTTGATTAGCACTTGCAGATTATCCTGTCACCCTCCTGTAAGAATCTAGAGCAGAACTCCAATTCTGATGTCCTCAGGCTGATGTCCTGGGTAGGCAATCCACCCACCAGTGAATGTGATCCTTTCTGCTTACTGCCCTGAAGTTTACTGAAATACAGAAAACTTGTGCCTTTTGGGATGTTATAAAGCACGTTCTTTCATACATAAAGGAAGCAGCTGGCACAAATGAAGACAAGTGGGTAAGCTTTGCATTTATAACATAGTCAGGTGCTTCCTTTAAAATGAGCTCTTACGCCTCATGCCGCGCCTTCAACACTTTGAATTATAATTCAAGTGGATAAGACACTGATTCTGTTCCCTGCTGACTTCCAATGCACAACTATTTTTGAAGCAGCACGCTGAAGATACTAGTTGTGTTTTCGGATGGTGCAGCAGGGGAGATAACTACAGTCTTCTCAAATTCAATGGCAGTCTAAAGTTTCAGATCAAGAACTCTCTGCCCTTTCAGAAGCAGAACCAAGTTGCACCTTGCTTTAACACTAGACCACAGTCAAACACTTTTAAACAACACACAGCACATGAAGTGATTTTCCACATTAAGATATAAATATATTGAGTGCTGTAGGCCTCAGACTATCATTCACTTTATCAGCTATATATGCTTATGCAGGAGAAAGGATTTGTCAAGCCTGTCCAAACTCTGCCACTTGTTTATCCTATGTATGAATTTATAATCTATCATTGTTTTCAAAGTGTCATGCATGAGAGCTCATCACAAAGGAGTGAGACAAAAAACTATGAAGGCTTTTCAGTAGCTCTCTGAAGATTTCTAAAATGATAATCATTTCCTTTGTTCCATTTCCCACTTGGATCTTTGAAAGGCTCAATCATACAACAGATCTGAGGGGCAGGAGGTTTCAGGATGCAAAGTACACTTACTTTCAACAATCCATTGCTCATTCTGGGAGTACCATGATACTGTAGTCAAAAGCTTTCAAGAACCACTAAAGAATTAGAATTGTAAACCCCCAGGGGTTGTCTAGAAAGACTTGATCTGCAGACAAAGAAACAGTTTTGGAATGCTGTATCTTTTCATTTTAAGTGCCTCACATTTATCTGCATTGTCACCAAAGAAAGAAAAGTTAAATCTAGCAGTTGCGATAACAGCTGGCCTATACATACTCTGCTGCACACTGCCAAATCACACTGATAACAGGTACTAAGGAATTCCATTCCCGCTTTAGCTCCTATTAGCCAGTTCTCTAATATTATTCAGTTGGGAAGACATGATCAAAGAAAAAATTTCCCAGAGCTGAGTGCAATAGCAAACAAACTAATAGGAGTGGGATTATCAGAATAAGAAAGATTAACAACTGTAGTTACTAGAAAAGAGAAAATCCCAAGATCCTCTGAAGCTTTCAGGAGCATGTACAGAGGCTGCAGGACTAGATATGGACAGGACAGCTGAGCCTCAGCTGTTTTACAGTAGGAACATGGTAATCCTATGAGCAGATTCTCTGACCATGTTGGAAAGCTGTATCAATTTTACCCAGATGTAGCCCAGACAGGTAAGCACAGAAGGCAAAATTAGGTTTCCTTTTTCCCCCAGAAACTAACATTTTGTTTTCAAAAAGTAACAGCAGATTTTGTTATCTTAAGAAAGCCAAACATGCTGTAGCAAGATGATAATATTCATGTTTGTTAAGCAATTCTGTTTCTGGGGTGATTAAAAACAAGGAAGGTGCTGGGAAGTAGGGATGTAACTGCTGTCTTGTACTTTGGTGGACTTCTCTGCAGGAGGAAATTGCACATCTTCACATAATGATGTAGCAGAAACAGCAGGAAGTCTAAATGTGGGAAAACACACCTTCCTTAGGCAAAGGCATAGAAAGGGCCTGACATAGTTTTGAAGTTTGAGACCCTCAGGAAGATAACATATGCACACAGTGTCACTCACCCTTAGGAGTGAAAGGAGAACATCCCAAAGCAAAGTGCCAGCTGCAGAGACAACATGGAAACAAGCATAGTGACATTATCTGCTGCTATCCGAGACCTGAAGTGTACATGGAATTAAACATCCCATAAAAATAAATTGAAATGCATCAGGGAACTGGCTCTGCAGCCAGCTCCTCTTCCCAGCTAGAAGAATGGTTTCTGCCAATAGTTTGGATCAGCATTCTAATGGGGAGCTTCCTGGAAGCTCCCTTCCTAACTTTGTAGGAATGCAAGACTAAAAATAGTTTTCCTGAGTACTAACTGAGTAACTGGTCCCATAAATAGAACTGGGTGCAGGGACTGACCCCACAGCTCAAACAAAACAGTTTTATTTGATTTACCCACTCTAGATACATCCATTAGTCAGACATACACAGCTACTGAAGAACCTGATAGCTACAGACACCCCTGTGAAAGCACACATCTACATGTAGTACTGTAAGAGACATCGCTGCAGGGGAAGTGGTTTATTAGATCGTAGGATTGCTCATACCTCCATAAGCACATAGCAAAATTATGTGTGAAAGAAATACACCTAGAGCAAATCTAGCACAGTAATATACACTTATGCTGCTGATCTCTTTTAATGAAGTGGGATTAAATATAGACCTGTCATGGTTTAAGCCCAGCTGGCAACTTGGAACCACGCAGCCGCTCACTCACTCCTCCCCTTTTCCTTACTCCCCCCTGCTCCCGGAGGGATGGGGAGGAGAATCGGAGGAATGTAACTCCCACGGGTTGAGATAACAGCACTCCAGTAACTAAGGTATAATACAAACCACTACTGCTCCCAATAATAATGATAAGAGGAATAACAAGGGGAGAGGACACAACCGCTCACCACCCGCCGACCGATACCCAGCCCGACCCGAGCAGCGATCTGGGCCTTCCGGGTAACTCTCCCCAGTTTCTATACTGGGCATGACATGTTGGGGTATGGAATAGCCCTTTGGCCAGTTTGGGTCAGGTGTCCTGTCTCTGCTTCCTCCCGGCTTCCCCTCCTCCCTGGCAAAGCATGAGACTGAGAAAGTCCTTGGTCAGAGTAAACATTACTGAGCAACAACTAAAAACATCGGTGTTATCAGCATTGTTCCCAGACTGAAAGTCAAAAACACAGCAGTGCACCAGCTACTAAGAAGGAGAAAAAATGACTGCTGTAGCTGAACCCAGGACAAGACCTTATGGATTTCAAACAAGATCTCCACTTCATTTTCAGCTGATCAGTACCTTCACTTGTTCCTGGATTAGTTAGGTTAGTACAACTAACAGGCCTGTGTAGGAAAATCAACTCATTTAGGTTCAGTCAATGTGTTTGTTATTAAGTTCAAATAAGTTGAAATGAGTGCTTTAAGCACTGGCAACAAAAAAGTCGTACCACCACATCTCCCAAGAGTTCTGAAGCAGAAATCAGTGAAACTGCAACAAAAAAAACCCTAAAAATACTAAAGCTTTTTCTTTGTAAGATGGGCAATAAGATCTTAGTGCCTTATTTGCATCATTTAATGTTATTCCTCCAAGCTAAGCTGGTCCCTCAACTCCCCTGAAAGTCCATGAAAAGAATTGCGCATTTCTAGAGAACAAATGAACCCAACTATCATGAGATGACTGCATTCTAGACAAGGACTATTCAGTAAAGAAGGAAACAAAAAAGAGATGCCTCTCTCTCCATTTGCTAGATACCACCTTGAAGATTAGATAAAACAGATGACTAAAGATGGGTGAGTGAGCTAAAGCCAGTCTGTCTTGATTCATTATTGGATGTGATTATTCCATCTGTAATTCACCCAGTGGAATTCTTCCTGTTTACTGTGATGCACATACCCCAGGCCAGTACAGGTAGAGCATAATGAAAAGATTCATTGATGTGTTCCTCTTTAAAATGTATTTCAAGCACATGCCTACCTGCACAGATGAACAACAATGCTATTCACAAGCCTTACAATTGCTGTTCACATCTTCCAGAAGAGCAGTGTCTGTTGGTTAGAGCTCTCACTGACTAGGGAAACAAGTGCAGACTTCAATTGCTTTTTTCTCTTCCTTTCCTGAAGAGAGGGTGAGTAGCCATTGATTACTACTGCTTCTGGACTCCTACCCCACATGCTCCCTTCTAAACATTGTTTCTACTATGAAAGATTAAGTCTGAAGATCTCATCACCTTTTCATCCATCTTTGCCTCAGCAAGTCATTCCCTTAGCTTTCCTTCATAAATTTTTATCCCTTACTCCTTCAACTAGTGCCTTCCTTACTGGAATACACCACCATTTCTCTCTACTGCTTCAACCTGTCCCCCCATACTGGGCTTCTTTCTTAATCATAATTGTAGGAACTGGTTAACAAACAACTAGTTCTGCACTGTGACCCAAAACATTAATTTGCCTAGCCTCTCTTCTTCTGTTTCCTTCTTCACTCAGCAGTCCCAAGCTAAGATTTTGCCTGTGCCTCATAAGGAAAAACTGCTGTAGAATGCAGGTAAATGTTACCACTCCATACCCCAAAGTGTTGTGGGGCTGCAAGCACAATGTTAAGGGAAAATGGATTTTATCTACCACTGCTGTCTCTTGATAGCAGTGGGACATAACAATCTTTTTTACCATGATACTACAGGCCAGAGACCGCCATAAATCAGCCAGATAGGTTGACTTTGATATGTTTGTTTCAGAAAACCTTCGAAATTAAGCGGTTTATAATTGACTTCAAAACTGGATCATACCTTCAATTAGGAGCAATTAAAATATTTACCCGTGATAACATGGATTTCATGCAAAGTAAAAGGCACATTTTACTGGATAGCATATGTTTAGATAACACTGGGTAGTTCCTGGAAAAAGTACTATATTACATTTCATCTATATTTCTTTTAAATAAAAATAATGGTTCCTTTTCTT
>NW_009925976.1:0-44933 GCF_000696875.1 Nestor notabilis | reverse complement strand
ACTCCAATAAAAGCATAGTTTGAACAAGCTTGCCATCATTTCCAAGTGGAATTTCAATTATTAAAGGACAAATGTATACAGGCTCAGACCAGTTCTGAACTGATGGTTGTCAGGCCTTTCTATTGATTTTTGTAAGCAGCAAGACAAAGGCAGCATTACCCAGTATCCAAAGCCATACACCCATGGAGCTCCATTTTGTTACCATCATTTTCAGTTTTAAAATTGCTGAAACTAAATTGAACATACAGTGATAAGTATTTCTTGGAACAAATAAGTTAGAAATGTCACTAATAGTAGTCATGATACACTGAATATTTACCTAGTGCAAAGATAGTAGTGGTAAGGAAATAAAAGAATGAACATCGTATAATTGCTTTAATTTCCATTTATAATAGTGGCAGCCTTTTTACTGGATTCATTACAAGATAAATCATCCCCCGTTTATAGCTTCCAGAACCCGGAACATTCCAGGTGTCCCAGAGATGTTTAGTGGGAGGACAGGAGGGCCAGGTAAGATTCCCGATATCATGGTGGTAACATGCAGCCTATTTGCACCCTTTTAAGGGAATTCAGTATTCTAATCCAAGAAAACTTGTTTAAACCTGTTACACCTTGTCACAGTGTGGAGCCTGAAATCTAGACTAGATGCGAAGACAGTCACAACATGGGGAAAACACCTAAACAGTGTTTTCTAAATGGCTTCAGTCCATGAGACTGCCAAGCAACTCTGAAGTATTACTAGCTTTATATTCTTCTACATCCATTAAAGCACCCAAAGCAAATTCTTCCCTTTCCTTTACTGGAAGTGTAGACTAGTAATTTCCATTCGCTAAAACATACCTGCTGAGTCTATCCTGTTATTGTCTTGCTGAGATTATAATTAGGAGAGAGTGAATTTGACAAGAAAATGCTCATTACGTCTTACAAATTCAATTGATTTCAGTATTTCACTTGCAAATTTCCAGTGCATTAGTTTGTCTTATGGACGACATGCTGTTATAGCAGACACAGTATCTTACTCCTGAATAATATGTTAAGATCACTGTGTGCTTCCACCTATATCAATCACTTAAAATTAGATACACAAGTCTCAAGTTTTCTGAAACATCTGGCTTTTAAAAGAAGAAAAATTACGAGTTCCTTTTCCTGCTCTTAGTAGAGGAGCATATTTGTCTTACTGTAGTCCTCCTTAGAGAATCCCTACTGCAGGTCTGCTTCCAGCCTTGTGGCATCATAAATATCCTTTGCTGAGGACACACTTCCTGGCTATGCTTATTCTGAAAAAAATGGTGCAGTGATTAAAAAAGCAGCACCGTATGTGTGTATTAAGGAGCAAAGCCTCCACAAAGGCTGATTCTTTTACATGTGGCGTCTTAAAGCACAAACCCAAGTTCAAGCACCTTCTTCACAGATGCAGTTTTACCTATTTACAGACAAAACAACCGCAGTAATCAAATGCGTTCTTAGGCAGAAACCTTTAAGTTTTGTTTGAGCTGACCTGTTAGTACAATACATAGTACAACCCTCCAGAGGTTGTTTTCTTTGCTACAAGAAGGTCAATATTTATATAAAATGAAAACAAACTGTGAGCCATTCAATATGCTTCCCACAGGCTACACTGGTAACAGACACTGCGTTACTGTTATGAGACAAAGTAGGATCAGCATACAAGTCAAAAACTAGAAAAAAGTCCTGTAAAATCATGCAGTTCCCTCTCAGAACACAATAAATGGGACACAGTTTCATAAATGCTTTGCCCATCTTAATTTGCAAAGACAAATTGCAAAGCTTCAACTGTTTCCACCAGGAAAATGTTCCAGCTATTTAAAAACTGACAGAAAAACATAGACCTTAAAAGTCAAGACTAGCTGACATGGTCACTTTCTTTGACTACATATTTGATAGATTAGGCAATTTTCAGTGACATACCTACTACTGTTTTAAATTCTTCTTTTATACTGGCTGGTGTTTGTAACAAAATATGGACATTGCTTCTCAGTTCAAATGAAGCTTGGCATTGGCTCCAGTTATAAATCACAGACCTAAGCACTGTTAGTCATCTCCCCTATAGTCTTCAGGGATTTTTCCGGTTCTTTTTCTTTCCCCCCCAAACTCACTTTAAATTGTGACTCCTGTCATCATCCAGGCAAGTTTTGAATAACATGATGATGTTCCAAGTTCTCAAGTGGCATGACAGAGTACAAGTAAACTAAGCAAGGGACCAAGGCTTAGTAATCATCTCTGGTTTTAGAAGCAGTTTAAGTGTTAGCAGTATGTAGCGTCTAATCTTTACTATCAGAGACATCACTTTAAGTTAGGAAAAGATTTGGCTTGTCACAATAGATTTATGAGTAACCGGAGATGGAATGAGAATACATTTGTGTAACTTCTCCATGAGTGACAAACTACAGGGTTCATATTTCGGAGATATTTAGTGACTGTTCATAGTTTGCTTCTATCATTCTGAATGCCTTCATTAAAATGATTATGTTGTAAAACATCCCACAGCTTTTAACAGCTTCAGTTAATACCTACTAACAAGAGAGACTGATGAAAACCCTGAACAGTGACATTACTTAGTTTTCAGTATTTAAAACCTGAGGTGGGTTTTATTTGGCATGTGAGTTGGATTTTTTGGGCTTTTTTTTCTCCTGTTCCACATACTAAGAACTCTGTAGAAGATATTTTCAGTCTGAAGTCCACCATACTCTGTTACTCATAAGACTTTAATCCAGCAAACAGGAAGCTACATAAATGAGTTTTTACCTATTTAAGTACACACTAAGTGTGCTTAAGATCCTGTTGTTTGAGACCTTTGAATTCTCATCTCTACTACAAAGGTCACAGATTATTTTTTTAATGAAAATCTAAGCATTCTAAACTCCAGACCTTTAAAGCAGAAAAATGAGTATTGTAAGGTTCATGATAAAATAAGAAACCTGACCATACAGTTTTCACTTCAGGATACAAACCTGTACACATTGGAAGATTTTGACCATGATTTACAGTATTAAGAGGGAAGAATAGCAAATAGACTTCCTGCATAGGATTTATGAAAGCTTGCAAGGTAGGAGCACAAATCCTGCTGATCTACATTTGAAATCACAGTGGGTGGTTCTTACATGCAAAAATTGAACTCCTGATACAACATGACCAGCCATAATTCAGGGAATTAACAGTCACAACCTACGTTTCCAACAAATACATATTTATATGTTAGTGTTCCCAAAATAATGCGTAGTAATGGAGCATTCTGTACATGTCGTTTCTGCTGATTATCAACCAGAGCCACCAAAATCCCAGCTGTCTCTGTGAGGGACCCTGTTTCAGTGAGGAAACTCAGCAGGAGCTGGGGACCACAAGACCTAGCAGGCTCAGTCCTGAAAATTCAACCCTCCCATGATGAAGACACATTGATAGAACCATTCCATAAATGACTGGTCAAAGGCAAGACATTTTATCTGATTTCACCCATGTTTAATCTCCTGCTCTTATCACTAGATTACTCAGCTTAATAACTATAACTGGTTTTGGCAGCTTGAATGACAGGTACCAGGGTGAGAAAACAATGTTCTCACTGCAAACCTGTGAACATCACTTTGAAGTACGTGTGTTTTAAAGAAACTGTTTGCACAGAGAAACCAGACAGGAAATCAAGCTTAAACTCACATAAAGTTTATGTTTACGCTGTGTAAAAATACATACGTATGTTCCACACGTCTTTGTAGAACTGGGTTTAGTTTTAATAGATTTAAAAAAATAGTGGTTACTAGTGCAGGAGGGAGTAAGGAAAGAATAGTGAGGCCGAAGTTCTGTATGAAATAGGCAGTAAGTGTGCTGCTCATAACAGCAAGTGTGAGGACAGGTAAGAGCAATCGCAGCACCAAGTACAAAGCATGGACTGCAACAACTTATCACCTCTAGCTGTCATATGAAACTCTTTTGCAAACTCTTGGAGGTGATAGACTTGGATCTTAGAGTGGGCGAAGAATATTCTTAGAATAAACCTCGCTGCAATGAGTATTTCGGACGCTGGTTCCACCTGGGGCCAGATATCAGCTAGCATATACTATAAATCTTAAGTGATTTTCAACCTCTAGTATTTACAGCTTCAATGCTCACTGATTCCTTATTGAACAGTATTTTAATTCCATGATCAAGACCATCCACACAGCAGACCATAGTAAGCCTGTGAAGCCATTCCTCTTCCTTCTCACAAATGAAGACAGCACAGCTGAAGCAGCAGAGAAAGGGAAAGGGCTCGCAAAGGTCACCATCCTTCTGAACTAAAGGAAGAATCAAGCAGTGACCAATTCCTGACAGTCTGATTTCCAGTGCAGTCCATGGTCTACTACCAGAGCTGTGCACCTCAACTTACTGCTGAATTTGTGACCAGCCAGCCCTGTCCAACCTTGGCAACCACCAGGGCTCAAAAACATTCAAAATAAAGCCTCAACTTCTAGGCATCTTTAATAAGCCAGTTCCTGCTACCACTGATCTTTTCAGAACATGAGAATTCCTCACTTCATGGGCCCAGGTTGGAAATTTTGGGACCAAAACACTTTCTCCACGCTTGCCACATAAGAGTATAAGAGCATAAGAGTACCATTATCTCACAAGGGACACATCAAGATGAGTACCCTCAGACATTTCATAAGGAAGTCTGATCTCCAAAGGTGGCTAATGCAAGGCATTAGCACTACCCTTTCTTTCATACATTCAAAACCCCTGTGTAGGTTTCACTGGCATTGAAGTAGTGTCTAGAACTCAAATATGCCCTCATCACAGGGAGAATTGCATTCCAAAGTGGATAATAAACTAGTTTATTTGACTGTACTTCCAAGAAGACTTAACCTTTACACAGAACAAGTGGATGAACAACATCATTATGCTTGTTGCAGAAGTGACCGTGTGTTATGCAAAAGAAAAATGTTCAGCTGCATGGAAATAACCTTCCTCCCGAGAGGATTCCATTGAAGTTTGCTCTATACTTTCTTTTGAACACAGATCATTTGTTAGCAACACCATCATCCCATAGAATCATCTGGTTTTCCCTTTAATGTCAAGGCTTTGCTAACACTGCACTCCATCCTCATTATCAGGCTTACCACATTAAGCTGCTGTTCATAAGCTTCCAGCAGTGGGAGATCTAATTCAATTCCTTACCATATTTTCCTTTTCAGAATTGTTCTTTTGTGAAGGGTGAATTTAGAAAATTTAGATGAATTGTGTCACTTGCAATCCTTTTAAATACAGCTCATTGTGAGCTACCTATAAACAGGTTCAAAATACTTCTCAAGTGGGCCTGTCTTACTGCATTCAGCCTAACAAAGGCTGTTGGTTCCAAGCCATCTGACTTGACACTGAATTCATGTCCACTCAAAGCAAGCTCATTCACAGATCACAACAAAGGGTAAAATCAGAAGAACAGGACTTGAATGGGGGAACAGAATTCTTCTCCCTCAAGCCCAAGACAATCATGGCTATACAAAACTGGTTCTAAGTCATCTTTACACTCTCCCTCTCTACTAGTTGCTCTGAGCATACCAGGATCTTCACACAACTCAAAACAGCCACACTTACTTGTGCTTTCGTGAGTACATTGCCAGGTGCTGGAGTGGTAAATGGATGCACAGCAACACCTTGCCCACGCAAGAGATCCTTTCTTACTAGGAACAAGTAGCAAAATGATTTTCTGACTAAATATGCGTTGGATGCTACCACAGTGCAGGAAATACCGGGTTTAATAACCAAATAACACCTCTGCACTGCAAAACTGCAAATTTGCAAGGCTGTTCAGATTTACGCCAAGTGATGAGTAATTCTGGAAGACAGTTTATGCACTGAACTGGAACTCAGAGTACCCAGACTAAAGCTGCTGCTCTGCTATATGCTTTCTGTGTGACCTTAGTGATACTCCGTGCTACACAGGTTCTTACACCATGCTCATCCCTCTGACATCAAAGTACCTTCCAGCCCATCCACACTTGCACATTTGCATTAGCAAAAGGGAAAGCTTAAAGGAACAGATCTTTCACCCACACAGGCAGACGGTGTCTATAACTCTCAGTCACTCCTAGAAAATTAAGTTGTTCTGGAGAAGTTTTCAGTCCCTCATTTGAAAAGTGGAAATTAGCCCCCTTTTTCTTCTCAGTTCACCCAGTCATACATATCCCAGGGTCTCTAAAAAGGACTTAGCACTGCGCGCTTCATCTCACAACACTCTGTGCTAAGAAGCTGTGAGGAATACATGCCGGAACAGCAGTGCTTCATAGACATGCAAGGTACTTCAGCAAAAGTAAGGCTGAAATACCTAAATATTAAGTAGTAGCTTTACTGATCTTGGAATCCTGAGAAGTTTCTGTAACTACTGAAGGATCTTCCCCTAAGTTAGCTGGGGTGAGAACTGTGCCTTTAGGAAGTAGCTGCTCAATAAAGCCCATTCTCAGCTATGGCAAAGCAGTACTACAAGAGAAAGATGTAAAGAAGATACTTAAAGTACCATTGTGGTCTAGGTGGAAATATACTATTTCCTTCCCTGTTGCACTTTAGAAGTTTGTCTCCTTTACATACAGAGCTTGCAGGGGAAATTAAGTGTAATGAAAACCATCAGTTATGCAGACATTCCCCACGCAAGATTCCCTCTCATCCCATCTCTGAGCAGAGGCTTATTCAGTAAATTAGCTTTCTCTGGTACAAGATTCAGAGCATGTGACTTACTTCTTTTCAGGAAAGACATCATTGGAAATAATTAAATTACTAAATGTTACATTACACATACCTTATTCCCAGCAGTTTGCTTCAGAAAATGGTGATATGCCTGGTTGGCAGAGGAAATCTAAAATCTTTCTGTCAAAGACCCTATCTAAATTCATGAATGATTCTCGTCTAATAAACACTGGGAAATGGAAATACTGTGGCTCAAGATATGAATATAACTAACTGCCTCAGCAAGTGCTATGCTTGAAACACGATTTGCTTTCCCAGCCCTACCCACAGATTTAGCGTGTTTACTACTTTTTCAGAAATAAATGTTTGCCTTACAGCACATTGCAGCCACGGTAAAGCTGCTCCCATAGGTGACATTACAGAATTAACAGCTGCCTATTGGGCTTCCTCTCCAGAGAAATAGCAAGTGTCATCTCATTGCAAGCAATAGTGTCACCCAAAGCCTGTGCCCATTTAAAATACAACAAAATTATTTTAGACTTCTTCCAGCAAATGCTGCAGTAAAACAAATACTTATAATTCTAGAATCTACTTTTTTCCTCTTCCCACCCAGACTGCTCTTTATGTATTCCCCACCTGGGGCTAATTCTTACCATTTGAGAAGTCTCAAGTGATTTTCTTCCTTTCATCAACCCTTTCAAACTATAAACACCCAAAGCCACATGTAAAGTGGATTATGCCCAGCCTCTGCCTCAGTACTTTTTCCACCCTGCTCCTCCCAAGAATTCCTTACTACAATCCTTTACCCTATGATTTTGGTAGAAGTAATTCAGGATGCAATATTAACTGATGGAACAAAAGTATTTCTAAAGTCTACACAGTACCTTCATTGGTAACAAACTATACTCTAGCTCTAGCCCAGGTGCACAGCAAGTCCCAGCCATGTGGGTCTTTCTGTGCTATCTACCTGGCTTTGGATGAGGGCCTCTGTCTCCTGTCAGTGACCCATAAGTGAAAGACTCAGGCTAACACACAGCACTTATAGCAAAGATGAAGTATTTCAAGAGAACTGAAAAAGATCATGTTCAGCTGAAGATCTGAACTCATGTGAGCCCTCAATGACTGCAGTTAACGTTCTCATCTCTTACTGCTCATGATTCTGCAAACATTTGCCTCAGAAGTGCTCTATTTTCCTATCCCTGCCACCAGTGACTCTGTACACTGTTCAGTAATTTTACATTACCCCAAAGAAGATGGTATATAAAGTTTCTCATGTTTTCTGAGGAAAGTATCTCTTATGTCATTAAGGCACATTTTCAACAAATTGCACTTTCTGAACCCCACAAAGCTCTCTGCTTTGCACAAGCTCTAGGCTGGAACACGTCATCCCACAGTAAAGCCTGGGGGGAGACAAGATGAGCCTGTTGTGCCCCTCTTCTGCACCAGTTAGGGACAGGAGCTTGTCCCTCTTCTCATAGAGGTATCACCAAGTGTCTTCAAAACCAGTAAATATCAACAGATCATTGGCCATATACCTCTGTAGCAGATCCAGCCCTGAGCTTACCACGTCCAGTTCCACCCCTATAATCCTTCCTTCCA
The DNA here is from genome assembly GCF_000696875.1 of Nestor notabilis. Lineage (NCBI taxonomy): Eukaryota > Metazoa > Chordata > Aves > Psittaciformes > Psittacidae > Nestor > Nestor notabilis. The sequence continues at coordinate 36,665 of NW_009925976.1, read as the reverse complement.
TAAGAACTGCTACCTGGGAGCTTTTTCCTCAGAAACCCTCCAAACAGCAAGTGAACCAAGAGGGTATCCTTGCTGCCTTCATCACCTCAAGACCTACCCTCAGCACATACCTGTTTTCCCCACCAGGACCTCCATGTTGCTTCTGACTGATTGACATACACACCAGCTCCTCCTCCATTTATATTTAAATGACATTAACCTGAGCTCTGACAACCAGCCCAGCATAATAAAGCTTGATTTGGTTCACACCCATAGAAGCACACTATTGCTTTTATTTATTGAAAATAAACATCTGCACTTAGCAAAAATCATCTCAATAAATATGTTGAGATTTAAGAAACTGGAGCCTGAAGCTAAGACTACCAGAGAGAAGTGACTGTTATTACTATAATTAATATATGCTCTCCTACAAACTAAATATGGTTATATGTGCAGTTGCAGTAAGACAGATGTTGTATTAACATAGCTCTAACTGGTGTTGAGCACAAATGGGACCCTGAGCTCCCTGTGTATGAGCAGCTCCTCTGGTTAACCAGTCCACCCTCTAACACAGGCAACAAAGCACTCTCAGGAACTCTGCTGTGCATTACAGTCTCAGCAGTACCCAAAAGCAGTCAACAACTGACAGCTCTTCATCTGCCTGAGCAGCACAAGCACTTAGCTTAGCAAGTTGCTTATGTGGGATATGTGCCATGGAAGAGATCCCCCCTTTACTCCTATTTATAGATATTCATCTCCACATAAATAGTAACAATTTACTTTAGATGTGTTAACTGAGGAAAGGCCAAGTAAATTCGGAATTTGTACAGGGATCCATTTGCAGGAGCCTTAGCACAATGTTAATCTCTTTACAGAACTTCATGCTGATCAATAATGATTCTGTCTTGGTTGGATTGAGACAAAACCCCATTAATTGACATGATAACCCTGAAGGACTGCATCCATACCACAGAACACATTGAAGCATGAAAGAAAGGCTACTGCTGCAGAAGTACACAAAGACAGAGAGTTTCTGTATATTGCCTAAAGAAGGAAAAAATGGCCCCAAATCTGCTCCAAAATATACTTACAGGGCATTTGCTTTGCAGCAGAGGAATAAAGGAGGTGTCTCACCCCACACCTAAGATAATTTATTCAGAAGTTTTAGAAAGGGTTTTTAATTTACTCTTCTCACTAGCATATCAGTGCCTGAGTTTGCAAGAATCATTTAACTTGTTCCTAACCTATAAACACTCAAACTAGTAAGCAAGAACAAGCTGTCTAGATAAAAGGGTGTCTGGTTCTACCAGGTCATAGTAGGTATCTCAACCACATCCAGGCTCCATTGGTCTTAAGAACAGCAGCAGCCACAGCAGCATGAAAACTTCGGAGTTCTCTATGAAGTACATCTATTAATCAAGGGACTACAAAAAGCTTTCCATAACTGATGTGCTTACATACAAGCTTAGACAGCCAACATTTAATGGGGCTATGCAAAAACATTCAAGCAGTCTGGATTAATGAGACTAGACAATATATACAGAACTCTGTAAGAGCGGTCTTGGAGGTGGAGCATCTACAGCCTACAGGAGGGGAGAAAGTACAGCCCTTTTTCTCATGGCCACACTAGCCAAAAGAGAGAAAACTACAACCAGAAACAGCTGGATAGTTGCAACACAAGGGATTTAGAGTCTTGCATAGCCTATGCTTGACTGCCAGTAAAACAGCTACATAGCTTCTCAATTGGAGCTGCACCACAGCTTGTGTGCACCCACCTGTGTGGGACACACACTTGATCTCTGCCTGGATGCAGTTTATTCACCTTACACAGCAAGAAACCAGATTCATACAACTCCTTACATTCCCTCTTATCTACAGGGGAACTAGTTCAGCTCTCTAACACCAGCGCAAGTGCTGGGAAAGGGAGAAGGCACCCACCAGTCCCACACACACTTCAGAACAGCAGCTGGGAGCATACCCTCAAGTGCACCCCCCAGAAACTACCAACATTAGGAAGTCATTTGCAAGACCATCCTAAAGTAATACAGCATCCTAAATAAGAGCACTGAGCAACCCATGTTTTTAAATTACTATAATTAGAGCAATCCAGACATTCATCATCCCCACTTATGTACTAGGTCAGGCCTCTTAATGGCAGCAATGAAGACTGGAAAGCAGAAAGCAAGCTTTCCGAGTGTTACTGGGAAGCAAACATTACCTTATCTGAGAACTCTCTCTATCCATGGAACGCTTTCATGACAAATGCCTTCTCAGGGTCCTGAGCTGAGCTCTTGGGCAGGGCCCCAGGTGACGCTGGTCAGGGCCTTTAGGGCCTAATAGTGCCCTAAGGACCCTGATTCACAGGGACACGTGATATAGACAAAAATGCTTGAGTGATCTAAGGACAGAATTTCTCTCCATGAGAATGAGGTGAAAAGTAGAGCCAAGTCTTTCATATTGTCATACAAGAGGTATTCTGCTGGCAGATCAGGTGCTTGCAGTCTTCTGTTCACAGAATCTAAGATTGGTGACAAACTGTGCCTTTCTATAGTATAAAAACCCATGTAAAAGACAAGTGTAACAAACAACAGTTCTCTTGCTGTCATATATCCAGTTCACACAAACATCCAGGAGCTTAATGCACAATCTTTATTGAACCTGAATGACTTAAAAGGGGAATGAGAAAAAAATGGGACTTTTGCAGAATTGTTAAAAATAGAGAGTTGTAGGAAATTTTCAGCACTTACTGTGCTGAGGAGCAGACAGTTCAGACACCTCAGTGTCTGCCTTCAGCTTGCTTCCAATGTCACAGCTTGTTATTTGCCACGTATAATGAAACTATCAGAAACTAAAGCCTAAATTCTGCAACATATTAAATGACACAGAAGGTAACAGCCAAATAGTAAGGAGCACATAAAAGAATGCTTATCTTTCTCTGGAAAATAGGATTTTAGTTCTGTAAGTTTAAATCCTAAACAAGAAGTGCATGTCCTATCCGCCAGAACAAGATTCTGAAATGAGAGTAACTAAAAAATAAAAGGGTTCCCGTTTTGGGGGGGGGGAAGATCCATTTTGCCCATGTTATAATTTAAGGTACACTCTGAACTGGCATTGCTGCCACAAGAAACAGCGCAGACTTCCCTGCAGACCAGAAATGTTTCTTGCTCTGCTGCACCTCCTACTTTGAGCAGGCATAACCGCTTGCATAGTCACGCAGGAAAGCCATAGCAGGGAAGAGCTGCAGTCTGAAAGTAACTATTCCATAATTTTTTATTGTCAAATTAGCCAACACAGCCAAATCCTTCCTCCTGTTTCCTTCTGTGGTCATGACAATGCTTATGCTGACACAAGCAGAAGCAGCACAAATACAGAACCCAGAGGCTGGGAAAGGACCATGTCTTGCAGCTGCGGCTCCAGCTAATCCTGTCTTCAGTTGTGCGTGAAAGTTCAGTAAGTCAGGGGTCTTCCTCCTGAGGTTTTGAGTCTCACATCACTGTAGCCAAAGAAGGAAGCCCAAATCACACCCCTGCACCGCTTTGAGCAATGGATGCTCCTGTCCTTAGTGACAGAACATATCTCTCATCCACAAGCAGAAAGGTGAGTTCCTACTCTGACACTGGTGTTACTATAATCTACATCTTGGAGGAGAGACCTAACTGATTAGAACAGCCCCTCCTGAATAATTCCTTTTGACCTGTGCTGACCCTCCTTCATGAGCCAGAGGATTAAAAAGAAGGGTTTCTCAGACCACTCACAGTACTACACATGTGTACAGATGAAATATATATGCAAGATGCTCGTTTATGAGACAAAAGTATCTCTTATTTTGAACATTCTTTATTTTGAACACAAGGTGACACTGAACATCTGAAAAGCATGGGCTGGTCAAGAATTCAGTTCCTTGGAAACTCTGAGACAGTGTAGAGAGGAATATAAATACTGAAAACAAAACTAACACTAAAAACAAAACTATACCTGGGACTATGCTGTTTAGCAGCATCTCTTTTCTTCTCATCTGTGCCTCCAGTCCATGCTGGTCTAGTTGCACCTAAACTCAGGGCTCAGAAGCCCTGAGGAAATCTGTAGAGGAGGAAATGTTCTGGCACTTACAGGATGGTGTCTTCTCTGCCTGCAAGAAAAAAATCTGTGCTGCAGAGATAGGAATGCTAAACATTCCTTCTGAATCCCAGCTTCTTGCTGTCTGCTAGGAACACTGCAGGAGTAACGGAAAGTGCCAAGAGCACCACTGGGTTGCAAGTGAAACTAAGAAGCTGAAATATGATTATTTTCATCAAAATGGTCTCATAAGTAACATATTTTCTGCTCTGGCATGAAATTCACTCTCAGAAACTTTCAGGATTGACAAAAGCGTTTCCCATGAAGGTCTGAAATGAACATACATCAGTATATAGCTGTTGAAGCATTTTCCTTTTCCTCAGCATTGCAAAATCACTAGTAGTTTTCTTCTTGTTCAGTGAGCTATTTAAAGGTTTACCAGGATCAGAATCCAGATGTGAGTCTGTGTGCAGACAGGATGCTCTGCAATTACAACGTTCACTCCAGATATTGACTTGGAATTTAACAGCAATGGTTTTCTTCTTGATGGAGCTGTGGAGCCTTCCTTGTGATGGGTGCAATGACCAAAACTTGATGTTGTTAACCATAGTACAGATGCCAGCTGGAAGCAGTGTGAACTCTGCAAGTTCTATGGACTTACCTTTGTTTAGGTTAAGAAAACACCTGCTTTTCTAAATAAAAAGAATGTGAATGTCAGAGACAATAAGCTGTTTACTGGTATCAATAGTTAATTTGAAAAAAATAACAAAATGGGCTAAGTTAAAACAATCATGTATTTAGCTGTCAGAATAATTGGGAAAAATTGAAACACTGTTGTTTAAAAAACTTTGATGAACTAAAAATCACAATTTTTGTTACTGTTCATTCATCTTCACTGAAAGAGAATGTTTTATTTCATAGAATCATAGAATGGTTCGGGTTGGAAAGGACCGTAAGATCATCTAGTTCCACCCCCCCTGCCATGAGCAGGGACACCACACACTAAACTATGTTGCCCAAGGCTCTGTCCAACCTGGCCTCACCACCCTCACTGTAAAGAACTTCTTCCTTAGATCTAATCTAAACTTCCTCTGTTTAAGCTTAAACCCATCACCCCTTGTCCGACCACTACAGTCCCTAACGAAGAGTCCCTCCCCAGCATCCTTATAGGACCCCTTCAGATATTGGAAGGCTGCTATAAGGTCTCCACGCAGCCTTCTCTTTTCCAGGCTGAACAGCCCCAACTTTCTCAGCCTGTCTTCATACGAGAGGTGCTCCAGTCCTCTTATCATCCTCGAATTTATTTGTTTACTTATTTCTTCTTTATTTATTTACTTATTTCTTCTAAATAAACAGGTACTACACAAAAGAAAAAGGCAAAGCAAATGGAGGCTGTTGCAGAAGCACTGCTCGGAATACCCAGGGCTCCGGCGCCATCTAGGGAGCACGGCTCTACGGATGCTCACTTGAGTTCCAAGGGTGAGAGCACAAACGTCTGCTCTTGCATTTGCATTCCTGGATTTCGAAGCCATCCTCTCAACTAAATAAGAGCAACTCTCTCTTACATGTATTTTACCCAACTGCAGTGAAAACTTTTCTTCCCTGCAGCTTAAAATCCCTTTTAACTTCACTGTTTGTGCTATTCAGAGTACTGAAGTGGGTGCCCAGGGCCTGCACCTCTTCATGCCATGAGAGGGTTCAGTCTGGATGGAGGCCACTACTCAGTCAGCATCCAGTCAACAAGCTGTATGCAGCTTTGGATACACCACATAATGGTGTGCAAGAGGCAGCATTACCCCACCCACAAATACTGACTCTAAAGAGTTTAAAACAACAGATTTCTTTCAAGGAAAGGAGAAACTACACCAAAAAAATCCAATCTGGTAAATCCAATAATAGGCAAAACTACCATCCTTTAGGGCATACTTCAGGAACAGTCCTGTACCCAGCCTTCCATCCTTCTGAGTAGCTGCAGAGGTGGGCACTTTTCATTTGCCTCACCTCCGACGGCCACTGCTTGGTACCACCATCCGTATGCTGCTGATCATGTCACAGCACCTTCCAACCTATTTTAGCCCTTCAGAGGGAAACCAGGGCATATAAGACCTAAGAAACAGCAACAAAATGTCCCTTGGATAAAAAAGGTGGATACGCTTTTGTCTTTTTCTCCCTTTTCCAGCTTTTATCACTTTGTTCAGGGACTTTTCTGATCACCCCTTTTGACTACAGCATTGATAAAAAGAATTTGAGTCTGATCACCTCTCCTCGACACCAGAACAACCAGCAGCCTCACCATAACAGCAACACTAAGCTTTGGTTTAATTCTCCTTTTTGAGAAAACCCCAGATGCTCAAAGCAGTTGCCACTGGGAGAGGCCTGCCTGTAGGGCTGGCAGGGTCCCACAAGCAGGCACAGCACAGCCCAGCTCTGCAGGGAGGACACGAGTGCCTCCTTTTTCCTTCCCTTTCCCAGACTAAGCAAAACATTAGCTCAGTGTTTCCTTAGGAGACATCTTTTCTAAGGTCTGCTAGGTGTTCCCTGCATTTGCTTGCAGGGTCTCTGGGTAAACCAGACATGTTACGCCATTTCTGACCTAACAGAGTAGAACAAAATATGTGCCTGAAAAAACATCACTCTTGCTAGAGTATCTTCAAGTACTTGCCTTTCTTTTTACAGCACCTTAATATATTTGATATCTGATGCTCTGTTTTGTTAATAGAGTTCAGCTGCACTCTAGTGGCTGTGTTCTAGGATCTCAGGCATTTTGGAATTGCCTAAACTCTGTGTTTCCACTTATTCAAAATAACACAATTTACCAGCAATGGAAAATGTGCTTTTTCAAGTAACACTTTTTTTTTTCCATCCAGGAAAATCATTGCTGATGTTGAGTTCAGAAAGACAATGCAGGATTTTGTCAGCGTGAAATCAGATTTCAAGCCAGTATCTCAGATGCAGTTTCATTTCAGATGCTGGTAGGTTGGTTGGCATCCACTCAACTGCTAGTCCCATTGAAGTGGGACTTCATATATATGAATATATATGAATATATATGATACGTGTATCCAACTTCAGTGTCAGCAGGTCAGGGTCCACCCTTGCTCTTGAGGAGACCAGTCCCGACTGCTGGGTGCTGGCCTGTGAGTTACCCACTAGGTGGTGAGGAAGACTTGCAGTTCCATTCCCACAAAAGAGCAGGTTTAAGTCGGCAAAGCCTCGGTTTGGGATCTTGTATTAATGCACAGGCATTGCGAAGTCAAGGTTAACACCTGACTGCAAGAACTAATGGAATAATAGAGAAGGACATTTGCGGAGTAGAAAGTGTGTCACAGTGATTATTAAAGATAGAAAGGAATATATGGCAATACTGAAGTGATTTTTAAAGGGTATAAAACTGAAAGTAGATATAGATAGATACACAGCTTGGGAATAAGGCATGTAATGATAAAAGAGGAAACATAGGCTGGCAACAGTAAATATTCCCTGGATAAAAGGAAAAAAGTACCCAAGTCTTTTAAAAACAAAATTGGGCAGGACAAAAGAAAAACATGTCATAAAGATTCACTTTGCTTTGGGACTGAGATGAACATGAAGACAACTCTTGACGCGGTTTGAACTTTTTTTTGCTTGGCTCTAGGAAAATTTAAACTGAGTTATTCTAGAAAAATAGGCTATTTTGAAAGCTTTTCAAAGTGAGCCCTTGGCTCCACTTAAAACAGGGTGCTGTGCAACAGAACACCACCAGAAAGAGGTGAGAGAAGATGGAAAATGAATAATGACTCTCTGAAGGCAGCAGCATGTGGGCAGTGTGAATTTCACTCCTGCACTGCCTAAAATGGTTAGACTCTCACATTTCCAAACATCAGTCACCAGACCCCCAGTACATGTTACAGAACTGTACCACTGGCAGATGTTACTTGAAAACACATCTTTTCTGTGAAGGTTGTGCCACTGCAGGCATCAGCTACAAAAGACCTAATTCTTTAAAAAGAACCAAAAAAGGTCGCAATGGAAAAGGTACCTGATAATAGTCATAATATCAATGTTTCTCAACATTTGAAAAGCTAAGTGCTTAAAATCCATTCCATGCAAAATTGCCAAGTGAATTATATAACAAATTATATTATGGAACAGATACATCTTGTGCTGCCTACTTTTTATGTCTCCATTTCTTGCAATTTAAGGATGAACTACTAAGATTCAAAGCATGTCATCATTCCCAGTAGACAGTTAGGACTGTCACTTCTGAAATGTGTTTAGTTATCAACCAAAAGCGCTGCACTCAGCCTGTCAAACTCGACATTCTTCCCCAGGAACGCTATCTATGTGGCCCTGTCTATGTTAGCTGGAGTTCATTTAAGTGCCCTAATGCCTTCCCTGCCGTCATTCTGTCTTCCTCAGATGTGGTTGCTTCCCAGACATCCTCCTGTAGACTCCTACCCAAATATGATTAAAGATTCTGGCATGTGGGCTTGTACTAGTGTGGATATTCAACTTTTTCTCTTTCAAATGCCTTTCTTGGTGACCATCAATGCTGAAATTGCCTCCCTGAGTGCAAGACACTGGGAACACCAGGAGCACATGGGTGGAAGTGCTAGTTCTGGAGGTAATAACAGCGACTCTGAAAAGAGAAACATAAGTAGGAAAGAACAATTAAAAGCATGAGGAATTAATGTGAGTCTTTTTCCAGGATCAAGATCTTCCTTGTGTGGAATATGGAATTTGCCACATTGCCTTTCTGGCAAAAGACAGACATTTAAAAGCATCTTTCAAAACAATTCTCTGCGGTCTGGTTGGGACTGGGGGCCATGGTTATTTGGGTGTTGAACAACATTTTCCATTGACATGTTCAAATACAGACATAGGTTGGAAATGCAATTTCAAATTGTTACTCTGATCTAGCAGAGTATCAGAAAATTCAAACGGAGAAAATACAAGAGGATGTTTCCTCAGCAAGCCTCGCTTGGCCACCACATCCTATGTGTTTAGCCCCTTACAAAAGAAGTTCTAAAGACAAAGCTCAATACATGTGAGCTGGGTTTTGCAAAGTGTATGAAATATGAACGTTGCTGTAATGCACTCAGTGACAGACAGGATCCAAGCAAATAACAATGATTAGATAAATGTGTTAGAACTTCCATGTTGGTTGCTCTAGGAGATGGACTTCAAAGGTGACTGCTTTTCTCCTATCTCAGCATCATAATAAATGATACTATGATTATTCTATACCATCATCTCACTAAATTTTGACCAGACTAATTAGTTTTATATTAGTATAAATAAGGAATAGCACAATTGAAATTAGAGCTGCTACATTGCATTTAGGATAGAAATTAGATTAGAATGTAATGAAATACTGCAATAGGATGAACAATTAGAAATTATAGCAGAGGCTTCTTCCTGTCTCTGCCCTGTAAGAAACCTGTTTCTTTGTCAAGGGTGTGAGGGGGTGTCTCAAATGTAAGCTATGGAATCTCTCTTTTGGCACTAATGCACCACCAAAATAACTTCTCCCTTGGGGATTCTTTGTCACAAGTTAATTTAGTCCTATTCCATCCCCAAATCTAGATTTAGAGTGAAAAGGTGGTGATGTTTCTGTGATATTGTCAGTACATGCCTCAGATGATTCATACAGGTCATTTCAAATAAGAACCTATAAAACACAGCTATAGCACGTATTTGATAGATGCTACACTGTTTAGAACAGCTGTTAGAGCAGTTTAGTTTTAGAGAGCTTTAAATACCATGCTGCTACCATAATTTACCAAAATTTCTGCAGAAAAAGTAAGGTACTTTAAATCAGACTCTAGAAGTTCAAAAGGAAAACTCTTCTGTACAACACTATAGAGACTTGCAGATACGATCTCAAATACAGGCACTTGGATGCCATCCACTTGCAAATTACAGACCCAAGATTAGAAGGTCTTCAATGACTAGAAATAGTGATAGTGATGCATTAGAAGGAAGAGAAACTTTCCCTTCCAGTGCTTCAGAACTATGCATCTACTCCTACTAATACAGGAAGCTCACAAAATACCACCTTTGGTGCAGTCTACCAGAGCAGCTGTGAAGAGTGACCCCAAGCATTCATACCAATGCAGCTGTGGGAAGAAGCTCCACATCAGGAACAGGGAGAAGGGACATGTGGCTTTTTTAAAAACCAGGCACATCTGGCACTACTAAATCGAGTGTCACCAAAGGGACCTGGGATAGGGTGGTGCCTGAAGTGCCTCTACATGACAGATGCAGTCTATCATGTCCCTGTGCTGATATTATGCTTCTGTAGATTCTTTTTCAGACACAAAAATCCTCATTAGAGGTAGCTGAAAAAAGGAGCACTGAAACAATGTTAATGTAATCATTTTTCATCTAAGCTTATCCATTTCTTAGTTTCACCAAGAGATTCCTTATTTGAAGGAATGCTGGCTCTAATCCCATCCTTAATTCATGTTATATACAGCTCCAACAACCCTTTATTGCTGCAGAGATCAGAGAAAGATGATGTGACACTTCAGGTAGCGAGGTAAGTTGAAGAAGTTTCTCTCAAGTGAACGTTTTCTTGTTTGGTGGGGGGCTTGCCTGGGCTAGACTTGCAAAGCAACCAATGTCTATGCAGATAACATGCATTTTTATACTCTCTAGAGTGTGTAAATACATAATGTATACAATTACAAGCAAATAAGAGTTCATAGGAGCTTACTTATGTGCAGCAGGCAGAACATTTTCAATGCTTTGCTGTGCTTCCTTGTTTACTTATTTATATTCAGACAAAGGAAGTGGTGAGGCTGACGAGATGACAGCTTTTCTGAGAAGAGACCATTTTGTATCAGAGGAAGCAGTATCTCTCTCAGAGGTCCTAACAACTGAGTCCTACATTTAAAAAACCAACAGCTCTTAAACAGAAGAAGCCAAGCATCAGGCAAGGGATTCCTGGACACGCTGGAGGTGGTCGCACACAAGGAATATGTGGCTGTTCCTTTGACAGTACTGCTTGAATCTTCTCTATCTGCCTAGAGGAGAAAACTTCACAATGGATTTGAGGAACATTCCCTACCGTTCAGACGTGCTTACCTGGAACCCAGATGACTTGGCAGACTACTTCAGGACAGTAAGTTTAGCTGTGCTTTGTCTTTGTGTGATGGAGGAACAAACTGCTGCAGCATTGTTCGTGTTAAATTTACACATTTTTATAATGGCCGGAACTTGCTGCAAAACCAAAAGCAAAATCACTGTCAAGAAGCTGAACCAAACTGGCCAGTAAATTCTATAAGTGAATCTTGAAAGTGTGTTTTAAATTGCATATAAGAGAAACTTGTGGCTTTTCAGAGAAAATATACACTTTACTACAACAATTGCTGATACAATGCATGTTAACAACTGTAGAAGGCATTAATGTGTGGAGAGTACAAGTTATTTAGCTCTTCTTCAACAATTTTCAGAAGGTATTTTGTTTTTTCAAGTTGTTTAGTGTTCACAAATGTGCCTCTGAATGTCTTTTTGTCTCACATCCATGAGAACCCAGCACAACTTCACAGTTGTAGATACACGGACTCCACGGGTTTTAGGCTCAGTTGGAAAAACTATTTGCCTTTTGGTTTGACTTCCCTCATCTAAACCTTCTTGGGCAAAACTCATGGCTCAAGGTTAGTAGCTATCCCCTTTTTCTGGTCACTGTTACTTTTTCTGATGTTGCCTTGTGTAACGAGCTGGGAACTTCCGTTTCTTTTCACATCTTTTTCACTTGTGACTATCTATACATTTAATTTTAAATGGCAGAGAAGTTTCCACACTGAAGAAGTACTTTGAAAGGCAATACAGGAATGCTGAAACCTTTGTGATCACCCAGGGATGTGTAACTGAGCTAATTTCACTGCAATTTCATTTCTATGTTTTCTCTGTAAATTCCTCATGTCAGAGACAAGGCCTGCTCTGTGTCCCTTGCAGCTGAATATGTTCTTCCCAAAGTCCAAAACTTTCAGCCTGGAGTTTAACATTCAGATTAATGAGATTTTGAAGATTTGGGAAGACTTGCAAGCACTGCCAGCATAGGTGGTTGATTTTCAAGTGAGCTGCCAGACCAGACTTATAAAACCTGTAAGAGTTTGGGCTTGATTTTAAAATCATGTGAAGCTTATTGTTTCACTGGCTCCTGTAAGTCTATGAGACTTTTATTTGAGGAGTCGAGGCAAGTTTGAAACTAGAATGCAAAACCAGCTAATAAAGACAAGCAGCTCAAACACAAAGCCTATGTTTGGAAACTAGCAACTACCTGCAAACCTCTAATTTTAGGTTCCTAAGTTTCTATCAAATAAGAATCCTTCATACATAAGAGTAGTAACATCTAGTGTGTTAACTTCAAGCCTCTGCTAATTTATACTATACACTCAAAATAGGGAAGGATCAATGAAGAACCAAACCTTCAAACAATATCTAAAGACTTTATTTATTTATTTATTAAAAAAAGCGAAGCTGTTCATACTGGTAATATGTTAATGAAATAGTTATTTTTAATAGCTAGACAGTATTTTTCATCAACTACTTTACGAATGCGATGAGGTCTCAGTCCCACTGATGCGTTCTACCAAGCATGGCAGTTGCTCACTGCTGCATACAGACTTGTGCTGGTAACGTCATGGTAACACTCACTGACAGAGACAGTATTTGCAGCTTTAAGTCCTCAGTCTGCACAAATGTCTTAATCTGTGTCTTGATGTATTTAGCAGAGTTTGGACTGTTTCTGCATGCATAACTGAAGTATCCTAAAAACCTTCTCTCAGCTGTTCAGATCTTTTCAGGACCTGCTCTCATATAACACCAAGTTACAAGATTACTCCTTAAAATGAATAAATAAGATAAAACTAAGAAAGGACATAATGCTCCCTACAAGATGTTCTCTGCTTTAGGGAAATTATCCCAGCAGCACAGGATCATGTGTCTGCTTAACTTTCCCTAACTAAAGTTTCAGGCAGGACCAGAGCCATTCTTCTGTCCCGAAGGGTCCAAAATGTCACTTTGCCTGCTCTTTGGGTTCCTTCTGGTACGCACTTGATCAACTTGGAACAGGAAAATGTCATTCTAACCAGATAAAAAATATAAGTAATATTCTTACATGCTATTTCTGATCAAATTAAAAAAAAACAAACCCAAAACCCTGAAGACACCTGCTGGAAATATTTAAGATCCGGGTCTTGCTAAATGTGGCTAGAGTTTGGGTTTGTTGGTTTGGTCTTTATTTCAGTCCCCCAAATTACTGTTACATTTTTGCCTGGTAGGACCAGGAGCTTTATTCTATTATGTAAGTGATCAGTTTCTGAACTGCCTGTCCTTGTCCTAAATACCACTATAAAACAGAATATTGTGGAAAAACTTTCTAAATATTACAGATAATTTTCAGGATTAATAAGCAACATATCTATCCAGAAAAGGAAGCTTTTTGATCACAATGAATTCAGAGACTGGGATCAGGACTTCAGTATTCCAAGATAACAAGCTTTTGCTGTGCTTCCTGTTTTCCACAACTGTCAATACCACAACTATCCATTGTCCAGATATTTGTTTGGGCCAGGCAACTGTGAGGTGTTTTTCAAATGTGAGGAATTACATGTTCCTAAATGGATGGAATTGTCAAGTCCACTGCAGAATTCTTCTCTTAAAAATCCATGTTTACAGAAAAATATGAGCCATTTAGACAGGCTCTAGCATATGAAAGGGTGACTTGAAGCATCTACCCAAAGAAAACGTTTTGTCTAAGTGTCTTTATCCATTCTCAAAATGAAGGGTGCAATAATCATCTTCTTGTCATTGACAGTTAAAGTATAAGGACTGTGAGAAAGTCGTGAGGAAGCACAGCATAAATGGACAACGATTTCTGGTAAGTGGATCTGTAAAAACTCCTTCCTGCAAAATTCCCACCAAGTGATTATTTCAACTTCTTAGTTTGCATCAGCAGATGCGAAGTGCTGAGCTTGAGATGATTACTGAGGCACAAATACGAGCAGTAAGTGCCTTTGCTAAAATCAGCCAGCTGTCTTTCTTTACATACAGAATGCTGGGAGCACAAACATGTTGTTTAATATGCATCTATTTATGTACCTTCTCAACTGACAGGGAGGTTGTAAAACCACAATCTTGTCTTGAGTTCATCTGTTCCTTTATAGGAAGTCCTTGTTTTGAAATACTAACTACAGAAAACTCACATTTATTAATTGTCCTCCCCTACTAAAGAAGAAATAGACTGGTCTGAATGATTGGCTTTCTAGTGTAATCACTATTTCATGCCTATATACTTTAAATAAGGTTTCTTTAAATTTTTTATATAGCAATATACAAAATCAGTGAACTTAAAGAGCAGCAAAACCAGTAAGCAAAGTCCTTGTGGGTTTAAATCAACATTGCTTCAGGCTTTACCAACAACATGGCTTAACTTTAGTAAAGCTGACAACTTCCATTAACATAGCTAATGTTTTCAGGTCTTAATATACATCCATGAGGATATGTAAGGGCTTTTATTACTGCGTTATTTTTTTTTTACTTTATTTTTTATTATTTTATTTTTATTTTATTTCCAAATATTAACTATACTATTTCCCCCCAAAGTAGCCATTTTGATCATCTGTATAATTAATGAAGGTGAGGAAAGCTATGAAAACCTCTTCTAAAGCCTTGTATTTCATTTACTTGTCCTAATGGATCAAGCTTTTTGACATTTCATTTAAAGATAGTATCACATTTTCAAGCACCCTTCACAGGAACAGGATATGACACTTCCCTCCTACAGGGTGGAGTCAGAATTATTCAGATGTGTGTCACTGTCACAGGATCTATCCTACCAACCTCTGAGAGCTACTCCTTAGCTCAAGCACTAAGGAGCTGTGGCTGGAGTGGGAGTTCTGGGTCTGGAAGCATTATGAAATTCTGGAGTCTCTGAGGTACAAATAAGACAAGCAATAACTGTGTGATTCCTAAGTGATTTCTATCATTTTTTATTTCCAGAGTGTTTCTCTAAATACATAGAATCGTAGAATCAACTGGGTTGGAAAAGACCTTTAAGATCATCAAGCCAACTGTTTATTCCAGGGCTGCCAAAGAGTGCAGCATTTCTTCAGAAGCATCCTAGCAGATGCAAAGGATGCTTTTGTACTAAGCTGCTGCTCACCTCTGCAGAGACTTAAAACTTTTAAGCTTTTGACCTACCTGCCATTTGTATAAAAATATGTATCTTGCCACTATCTAAAAAGGTTCACCTGTGAAACTGAACAACAAAAGGAGACTTTCAGTGGACCATTGCAGAGTACAATGCAATCTTGAGAAAACAATTACTTCTCTGTATGAATGTTTTTCTCAGAAATACCTCTTTAAATTTTGTAAGTTATTGGAAAGTGCCAAATTACATTAGCACGGAAGGAACTGTCTGGACTGAGGGTTTGCAGGTTTTCTGTCTACTGTCAGATCTATCTGGTAAACCTGACTGTAACAGTACTGCTGTCTTATTCATCAGAACGTCCTAGTTTCAAAGTCACATTTCTGCATCTACTACAAACCTACCACAAGGAAAGTCCAGGTGAGATGTAGTAGGAAGAAGACCAGAGAGATTCCATGTAACTTATTCTAGTAAAATTCTCTAATATTTAAAAAGTGGCACCATGGCAGTTTAAACTGAAAGTTTAAACTGGTAACTTTTATCAGCTTTATTGCCAGAAGGCTTAAAAGGTCTTTAGAAAAAATTAGGGTTCTTCAGTAAATCCTGCAGAACATTTCCACACAGAGAGTACAGTTTTTCTGTGTTTTACCTCTGTGAGTATTCCCAGAGGCAAAATAGTGCTAGAAACCACAGGTGAGATTAGTTCTGTGCTGAAAATCATTTATAGCATTGTGTACCAATGCAGAATTAGAAACTTCTTACTCTTGGCAGAAAGACAGAAAGAACCAGACTATCATCCATGTTCCAAAGGGAGTGTGTGAACCTTGTGATTAACTACACAAAACAGTTTCTCCAAAGTTTTCATAACGCTCTAATCTGACCTAAACTCAGCATTGAACATAATGGAAGAAGAAGAGGGTTAACCCTCTCTGCAGGAGCATAGTAAAGTTCTCAAGACCTAGCGCAGCTCAGCTTCAGGTCAGGAACAATTTGGGATCTAATCACTGTAGTATGGTTGAAGGGGGAAGAAACAAACACACAGTTTCTAGAAAGACTTCTGTTAGGCTGCAAAGGCTGCTCTTAAGTCCAAGAAGTTTTCAAACCGTATCTCCACTAGAACATGTGATTTTACATGTACTGTGATGTTACAGATAGGGTTCTTAGCACAAAACTCCAGCAAATGATGCTCTATTTTAAAATCCACTGTTTTGCCCTGAAACTTTGCAATCGTGCAAAACTTTGCCTGATTTTGCTATGCAGACATAAATGAATTCAATATGTCTAGCTTCTGAAGTCACCTAAATACCGTATTTTTTACCTGCACTAAAAAGATGTGAAGCAAGATAGCCTGAAATCAGAATCTATGGTAGAAGTTTGCCTTCCCTAACAGGAACAGACCTTTACAAAGCGCATTTCATTGCACATTGCCTTAAAACTACAAGTGTTTAAAAGAGCATTTGAAATATTCTGTCCTTTTATATTTTCTGTGAGAAGCATAATTCCACAGTTGCCAGGAAGAATGCCATTGCTGATGGGCTCAAGCAGACCATGTTCTGTTTGGCTCACACCATAATCAGTAGCACAGGATGTTACGAGGATGTAGCTCTCTATCAATTGTTTGACACTGTCCAACAAGATGAATTATAGTATCTCAAGACTTCTTTAATAATACTAACTACATAAAGGATATGTTTTCCTGTATGCTAGGTGATAGCAATGTACAATGAAAAGATATCCAGAAAGCAACAGAATGAAAGGAGAAAAAAAAATATAAGACTTAAAAATAGTGCTGGAATTCTTTGGGTTACTGTCTGTTCACCTGCTTTAGCTTCAGCATCGCGACAATCTCCAGGAGAAAGCTGTTGTAGAAGAGGGTTTGATTCCACTTCTTTTGAGAAGCAGCTTGCCTATAAGTCAATGTGACTCTACACCACCAGTAAAGAACTGGATTAGAACCAAAATCAGAAAAGCAAATGACTTGATTTTGACTTTGCACAGAGTCCCATTAATCCTGGAAGAATGGCTCATCTGCTGGTAAACAAACATTCTCATATGGGAAGTGCTGGTTTAAGATTTTACTTCTCCTCACAGGTCATTATAACAAGCTCTCATTAAAACATCGCAGCTTTGAAGTTACATGTGATTATTTTGTTGAAGTCCTTTGTGTGTAATCAAATACACACGATGTTTGTTAACCTCCAGCTGGTTTTATACAGATACATAACATAAAAAACAACATCCAGCAAAATGAGAAAAAGAGAGAGAGGATTTTTGATGGCAATGGGTTCATTTCTCTTACAAGCCATGGGATGGACAGGCTGTTATCTTACACTGTTTTTCTATGCACTCGCTATTCCTACCAGGTGAGACTTGATGCCTCATTTTGCATATGCAAACTTCTGTTGTAGCAGGGTGTTCCATGGACAGCTCTGTGACATGTACCATGTGCTTTCTTTTCAGAACATGACTGAAAATGACATTCAGAAATTTCCCAAACTCCGAGTGCCGTAAGTAAAGCCAAACCACTTTAAGAGTTATCTTAGCTGATCTGCAGTGAAAACTCATAGGAAATATGGGCAAATGATTTGCAAGTGATTAGATAGAGACCTGTTAATTGTGGTGTACCAAGAAAGTAAAAGTTACTCCAAAATGAAAGGAGGGTTCTCATGATTGCTCAAGCACAATGATACAATATGGAAATATTGTCTGGGGGATGTTCAGAAGAACTCATCCATAAATTCTTTGATTAACAGCAGCTACACTAAGGTTAAACTTTTTTGCAAGAATTACCTTTAAAGTATGATTTAACTGTTTGGTGTTTAACTGTTAACTTAAGCTCAAAGCAATGAATAAAGTCACGTATGACTTTCTTTTTATGACACTTGAGGAGTTCAAGTGATTTTCATCATGTGCTTTTCCTGTAAGCAGGCATTAAAGATAAACCAGTCTGGAACATTCAATTGAACATTGAATTGAATGTTCCAGAATTGTTCAATTGTTCAGCTTCCCTGAGCTCTTGTGGATTAGCCCTTGAAAAAGTTTCTAATTTATCTGAACAGATTCCAGAATTTTAAAGAAGTTACTTATGAAGAACAATATCTCTTTAAGTTAATACTGAGTAATAGAGAAACTAGCTGCTTCTAACATTTTACGGTGAAGAACAAAGGATTTTATTTTGCTATGAGTTCTCTGGTACATATTTAAGCTGGAGGTTAAAAGGTTCCTAACTGTAAGACATGCGGCGCTCTTCATGGTATTCTAAACAAATAAGGAGGGAACAAGGAACTCAAGTTGTACCAACACAGCAGTTCCTTTGCTGCTCATTTCCCAGTTCCAGACTCACTCCCTCTATGCATATCTTGATTTTGTTACATGAGATACAGTCTGCTTCACCTTTTCTGATGCATCAGGGCTTGTGTAAGAGGTTTTGGTGAGGCCAAGAGCACCGAAACATTCTGAAATACCTGTGTGGTCTGTCACATTCACATGCTTCTGTGTAAGCTGGTGGCTAAATCTGAGGGCAGGAGAATACCTCTATTCAGGTCAGATATGCAAAGACATTACATGTTTCTTCAGATCATATCTATACTTTCACACAATAGGGATTGGTGGTGCATGAGTGTTAGCCAGTGGGCCCAGATACTACAAAGGAAGATGCCCCAATTGGCATTTGGCAAAAGTGCCTTGTGTTCTCCGTGTTTGAGCTTCTGATTTTGAGAACTTCTGATTTGCTTTCAAATTCCTGAGTCAAAAACAGTCAGTGGAAGGTCTAATAAACCCACACATACAAGAGATATTAATGTCATAGATGAACAGTCAAAATGAAATCTAACAATATGGATTTGCTACTATCTCCTCATCTAATCTATTGATACCTCAAAAATGCTTTGGAAATTTGATTTTCACAGTCCACTTACCTTGTATCACACCAGCAGCAAGTGGACAGCCTTTTCTAGTCAGATCTTCTGATCTTCTCAATAAAAACTCGAAATCAAGAGCTTCAAAAAAAAGACTTCAACTTTTTGCACAACTTGAAGAACTGAATAAATAAGTAAATTAATCAATCTGAATGAAAGTTCTGGAGCTAATGCCCTCGTTCTCAGCTTTCCCCACTCTTATAAAAGTGAAACAGTTCACCAGACTATTTTGAATGCACATGGGACAACACATGGGACAAGGTGTGGGGTCCTCCGTGTAATGCCACTGTTTGCAACAAGAATTTAGGGCTTTAACGGGAAAGAAAAGTGGTTGCCATCTAAAAACAAAATTAAACTAAACAAAAAAAACCCCAGCAGAATAAAATTCATCAGTAAAAGAACTTGTTGTATTTTCAACATTATTTTCACCACTTCAGAATCTCCACACTCTCTCCAACGTGCAAAGTACTTGCTGCTGACTGCTACAACAACAGTCACACCTTGCCTTCACATCAAATTGCAAGCCCCACCTAGTAGGAGGTTTTCTACAAGCTGAAACACACATTAGCATATTGTATAGTACCTGATGCTTAACAACAGTGCTAAATTCCGAGCATGTTCTGTAAAAATGTCTAATATAAATAGCAAGAGTCACACTTGCAGCCAGTGGAAGGAATAAAATGTACATGTACAAGAGCAATTGCTCCTCAGTCACCTCCTGAGCCTGGTACATGGTTAGACTAAATGTATACTTTTGAGCAAAGCTACCGATCAGGTGTTAAATATAACTCTGTCATTACTTGGGGATGATTCTGTGACATTTACAAGAACCTTTAAGTGCCTAGGCTATAGAGACAGGCTGAGAGAGCTGGGCTGGGTCAGCTGGAGAAGAGAAGGCTCCTGAAGAGTAGACCTGAGAGCAGCTCCAGTGCCTAAAGGGGCTACAAGAAACCTGGAGAGGGGCTTTGGACAAGGGCCTGTAGGGACAGGACAAGGGGAATGGCTTTAACCTGCCAGAGGGGAGATTGAGATGAGCTCTGAGACAGAAGCTCTTCCCTGGGAGGGTGCTGAGGCGCTGGCACAGGGTGCCCAGAGAAGCTGTGGCTGCCCCATCCCTGGCAGTGTTCAAGGCCACGTTGGACACAGGGGCTTGGAGCAACCTGCTCTAGTGGAAGGTGTCCCTGGCCATGGCAGGGGGTTGGAACTGGTGAGCTTTAAGGTCTCTTCCAACTGTTATCAGTCTGGGATTCTATGATTCTATGAAGTATCATAGGCCATTTCCTGAAACTAAGAGAAACCCCACACAATCTTCTGTTATTATTAACATAATTATCGAAAGCTAATCTCCATCAGCTGTGTTACAGGTGCACGTCTCCATGAATTTTCTTGTGGCTTATTTTTAAATACATAAAAAGGATTTAAACAGTATTTTGAAACTTAAAATACCTCCGAAAATCTTTAAAACTCTCCGTTAAAAGGGCTGAAGACTATGGAAAGCTTTGTAAAACATTTACATATGTAAGGGTAACATATAAAAGTGGCTGACACCTCCAAACAGTCCTGCAAGTTCTATTCTGGCAACCCTTTTGCAGTCGAAAGGGTTAATGGACAAGAAGTCTGCACAGGATGCACTGCACATGCACTGGCCATACACAGATTTCTTGAGGGATCATAACAAACTCCACATTTCATGTACCCCAGCAGGGATACCCATTCTTGTCTGTGGTCACCTCCTACCTTTCCTGTATACCTGCAAGAGGTCTTGTACACCAGGTGATTTTTACTGGTATGGTTAAGGAAATCTTTTCCACATATCTATTGGGGCATTACCTCTTGTGGAGGATGGAAAATGAAGAAAATAAAGAAAATAATAACTTTTCTCTGTCATTCAGAATATTTACCGTGATGGCGCTGTCACTCTTTGGAACCCTGAGACCTCTTGCACTTAGGTTCCTATAAAGGCAGTTTTAGAGAAAAGTTTATAGAATTGACTTTGTGTCAGTTGAAGCCCTTGCTGTAGTTGAACTGCTCTGGGTGGACACAGGGAAGTGGGAGTGGAGAGAGATTCTGGGGCTGATGTAAAGCTTCTTCAGGCTAGATAGAAAATGCCACCACACATTATTTCTACTTGAATATATGCATTTCTATTTGAACATGCAGAGTATCACTCTCAAGTCATGTGGTAAAAATTTAAGAATACTAAACATGTTTTAAGAATTTAAGCATAGTTGCCAATCCATGAAAAGATACGTGCCTTTCTGTTCCAGTGACCTATGTAGATCTGCTATGGCACTGAAGAAGAAGCTTTGAACACCTGATTACATGTAATGGAACCCAGTCTCCAGGTTCCAGACCACAAAGGGTTTTACCTATTTCACTCAGTGGAAATCTGTGGCCCGGGAGACATTCAGTCATTATCCCATTGCCACTGACCTTTAAGGACCAGCAGCGTTTGGGACAAGTAATCTATTAGTAGGAACATCTTGTTCTTACATTTTGTCCTTTTTCCCACTGAGAAATTAAGGTAAATAATTAAGATAATTGCTGATGGCATGACCATAAGCTTTAGAGATGAGGTTGTCAGGAATGTAGCTGTCATCCTAAATAAGAGAGCATCAGGGTTGACCTACCAATTTCTTCAGTTATTAACAGCTTAGCTATCAGTTACAACCTCCTTTCTTCAAACATACACTATGCTTAACACTTGGCATTTTGTAACAATGTGAAAACCTGCTAAAAACCATAGTATTATGGGTTTTGTTGTGCTCATTCATATTACTCTTGACCTTGCCATATCTTATGGAAGAACCATACAAATTAATACTAATATCACTAGGTTAACACACAGACCTGAAGGTTCACAAACAACACACTGCATCCTGAAAGAGTGGTGCACTGGTGAAACAGGGAAGGGATATGGTAAATTTTACACAGCAGACACTGAATCTCTGTCTTAAGCACTAAATGAAACTCAGACCTAATCATGATGCAACTAACATTTTGATAATGAATCTAATGAAACAAAAGGCCAAGATACAGCTTGAGGGACCCATGGAGTTTTGTTATTGCTCATTATCATTATTTCCAGTCACAGAAGGTCATAAAGGTTTATACTTGCGGATAACAAATGGGAGTCTTTCAGAATGCTTTAAAGTACATCGAACAGAATGTGCCCCACTGGATGCGATCAGAACCAATAAGCAAGAAAAAGCCAAGGTCTCATTCAGAATAATGTTGGTGGTTGGCCAGTACCTGAACCACAATATAAACACTGAGTTTAGTTGTTGACACTCTTATCGCTTACTATCTTGAGAGAAAACGTTTCTAAGTTTTCAGTAAGTCAAGGCTACTGCAGGCTGCTGATCCCTTCAGTTCCTCAGTGCCCTGCCACTGGCAAATCTGAGACTGGAAATTTTCAGGAAACTTGTGGCATATCCCACAGCACTTGTGAAAATTTACAGTCATAAAGAGAGCATCGTTGCACTAAAGCAGATAATTGTATCTGCCAGTTCAAACATGGGAAGTGAGCTGAGTTCTGAAGGGGACACACTCAGAGCCTACAAACACAGCACAGCCTGAAAGTCATTCTACTTTCAGGAGAGTCAAAGTGCAAACCTAAAAATGAAGCACTCTGCAGGGCCTCTCTCTTTCCAGAAGGTATGCCATGTGCAGAGGTGGATGTGTGTGCACACATGCTCTCTCAGCTGGGAGGCTAAAGGTTGTTGAAAGGTTTAGAACATAACTGACATTCAGCCAGTTTTGAAGTCAACGTAGTAGTATTGCATCTGCCCAACAGACTTTTCTCAAAGGCCAAAACAAAGACTGCAGCACCAACTAGGCTCTCAACAATGTTCAGCCTGCAACACTGCACCCTCCTGGCCCTAGAGGACTCTGCCTTCCATCTCTCTCTCCCATCTTAAGTCCTTTATCCCCATCCTCTAGAATGGATTCTACTCACAACAGTACCTGCACTCAGTGAGCAGAAGCCGAGTCAGAGTCCGGCTTTGGGGCTGGGTTTGGGTTTCACTGTTCTTGATTTTCATCTTCCTGCCAGTTTGAAGCAAAGCATGAGGTGGAGGAGGCAGAAAGAGAAAGAGAAGTCTGAGTAACATTTTCTGCAAGTTGCCTTATCCGCGCCTATCGCCCACTCCCCGGCTCAGAAAGCAGTGTGGTTTGGGCACTTCCTTCCTCACACTGCTGCAGACTCAGCTGCTCAACGCACCCACTTCTGTAATAACCTTGCCTGCAGAGGTTCTTAACTTGGCTTTCTTCTAACAGCCTCTCTAAGCCATTGCTTTGAAGCATTTCAAA
Source organism: Nestor notabilis (assembly GCF_000696875.1). NCBI lineage: Eukaryota > Metazoa > Chordata > Aves > Psittaciformes > Psittacidae > Nestor > Nestor notabilis. The sequence continues at coordinate 13,265 of NW_009925976.1, read as the reverse complement.
TAAACTTGAAGATTAGACACTGTTACTTTAAGCAACAAATAATTTTTTTGGCAGCAAGATAAGATGATCAACATTCTCCTTTCAGGTTTTCCTCAAAACCCAGTTGGTGCAAACGCTCATAGCAGCCAGGCCAGGGGTAGTCCAGAAAGCTTCCCAACACTCAGGTCTCATTTCTACCCACAGAAGTCTGAATAACCAGAATGATTAGCTCTAAAGCCAGTGATCTTCATTTTACTTCTTTAGCTGAAATAACCCCACAGTATTATGAAAGATCCTTCTACCTCTTCCACACCAGAGAACAAACCACACACCAGTTCCGTAATCCACATCTCCACCAAAGCACTGGTACACCCAGTGCACTGTTCACCCCATAGTATTTCCTGGTGTTTCACATGGAATTTATTATTCACACAGCAACTTCTGTACCACCTGCAGCAGGACAGTTCTTGTGCAGATGAGTGTTGATTGCATGGGAAAGAAGAACATACATTATATACTCATATAGATCATATGCCTATAACTTGGCTTTTTTCTTGCTTTATACAATTTGCTTGGGTAACAGTGTCAGACAGCTGTAATCCCTCTTACATGATTAACATTTGACCATGAGCTTATTTCCAGAAGTGCAGCAATATTCAATTCAAATAGAAAATTGCCAAGTACTGTCTTAAGAAAAAACATAAAATATTCTTCCTCTGACTTTCTATTTTCATACCTGGATCCTTGAGAACAAATCCTCAACTTCAAATTACCCATCCTCGCCCTTTTCTGCCAGCATGACCATGCTGATCTGAAATTGCCTGTCCTTGCTGGCAGCATCATCTCTCCCCACAGAATTTTCCATAATACAACAGAGCAACCCTATGTCTTGAATTTATCTTTTAATCTTAAGTACACTAAGGCAAGTATTAGGAAAGTAGCAAGGGCAAGTCAAGGGATACTCAAAATAAGAGAAAGATTTTAGTATGGTTCAGGATGTTGGCTTTTTTTTTTTTTAATACTAGATTGCTTGAAAGCTTGTCCTCCTTAAGTCCCAGCGCAGAAAAAGCAGTTAGACATGAAAGCAAACACACATGAGGTCACTTGGAAAAAGCTAGGGCATTATTATTGCTGAGTAGCTGAAAAAAAGACATGAAAGAAGAAATAAAACAAAATAGAGTGGTGACTGCCTGGCCATAAATGCAGGTTTTACAATACTGAGATGAAGCTTAATTGACCAGAACTAAGATGTATGGAAAAGAATTCTGCACTAACAAACAACACAGTTAAGATTGTACAGAATTTAGAATCCGAGATAGACATGTTGAATTCCTGACTTTTTTCATACTACTTTTATTTCCACAATTACTGTCTCACATAGACCTAAATAATACAAGCTAGAAGTAAAATGGGATATTTTTCACCAGATGTATGCAACCAATTTCCTTTGGTTGCCACAGGACTTTCTCGGTGGGGCTGCACTCAGAAAGCAAGCGAGTGAAGGAAGTATCAGCCCATGATTCATCATAAGCTCTCTTTGAAACAAAAATGTTATTTAAAACAAAATAGTCATTGAGGCAAACTTCATTAGTGGCAGAGCAGACCTCTGCAGCTCTCAGTGCTCAGCTCAAGGATGCCTGTCCTGCAACCTCAGCACTGCTCTTGGGGAGTCAATAAGAAAACTCTCAGTTCCAGCATCTGTGCTGGCTGCGGATGGCAGCAGCACCAGCAACAGAAATAAATGCTCCTGACCGGAATTGTGCTCGGGATTGCATTTCGTTGGTTGACACTCACCCTACGGCTCTTTACAACTCGTGCATGAGCAACAACAGCACACTGCCTTGGAAAAATCTCTTTAGACATAAAGCTGCAGTCTTCATATGTTCCATGATATTACTGCCCTGCCTTGAAAATGTGTTATAACATGGAACTGAATCAACTGTTGCACCTTCTTTACTGGAGGGATTCTGGATTAGGTATATCTTGGTGGTGATACCTCATAGAGGAAGGGAGACAGGAGAATAAAGCAGACAGAGGGGACATGTAACCCTGCTTTTGCAACCACCAGCTTGGTCAAAGCTGTTTCCTGAAGCATGATCTGCTTTTCCATGCAAAATAATACAAATGCAACTGCCATCATTCAAAGCAGCAGTGTTCTAGTGCATGACATCTAGCACACTCTAAGCATCTAAGGCTTGCTGGGCTTAATGTTTGTTTTTACACTTGTTTGAACAAATCAGGGTGTGTCTGTATAAAGAAAGCCCAGTTTTCAATTGGACATGCTGTAGTGCAACTCTGCAGCACAATGATCAAATCAACATTCTTTCTTAGTTTAGCAAGTACTTAGGGGAAGCAGCTCAGAAAATGACAAGTTTCAAGGATATTTTTCTAACTATTTTTTGTCTTTCTTTTAACTAGAATTGTAAGTAAATTAAGCCAAGAAATAAACAGGAATGAAGGGAGGCTTTCTTTCCTTCCAAAATGGTAAGTAAACTGATTCAGCTTCTCTTGTCAAAGCTTTCGGATCTATCTTTTCTGACCAATACCTGGGTCAGAGGGACAGCCTGAAATGATATAAAATCCAACTTTGTTTAGCTGATGTCTGTTAAGAATTGCAAAGACTGAGCCCACAAAGACCCCAAATACTTCTGCCGTGCCCAGAACCAAGTAACATACATTTCATACAGTTTTCTACCTGAGTTCAATCAATCTTTAGGAATGCTAAAAGCTTAGGCACACATTACTGCATAAATAAATCATCATTAAGGCATTTTGCACTCCTATACATCATTACACTTTTTAATACTTTACAACTTACTGAATATAATATTCTTGCAATAGATAAAAGAGCAGAAACTTGCAAGAACATTGAATGAGAAAAGAACCATTTATGTTCATATGCAATGAACGTCTAAGCCTCGTCAACACAACGTTTTTACATCAGCTGACAACATGAGTTTACACCTTTGCATTAATCAGAATTCAAAACTAGAATCAAAACCCAGAAGAATATTTAGCAAGCTTACAAGTATTTCTGAACTTGACTTTCAGCAGCTTGACTGGAATTAGTAAAGAAAGTTTCTGGTTTTGGGACAGAGGCCCCTGGTAGATTTATTTTCTGAGTCCCCTTGTTTCTAACCACTTGACCTCAGTGACTTGAATTTGTTTCAAGACAGTTTAGCCTACATTAGGATCCTGCACGTGAAGAACAAAGCAGTACGGTTTTGGCATTTTGGGCAGAGTTAAACTCATCTATGCAAAGTTCATTATACTGCTAAAGCTAACTGTTATCTTCATTCACAACAGACTTTAGTATGCTTCAAACTTTTAAGAAGTGCAAATGGAAGGAATTTAATTTTTTTGTATCTTCGTTGTAGGGCCCAAACACAAAAAAGTCCTGAAGCCCCAGGTGAGTGTGGACTGGCAAAGAGCCTCTAACAACAAAAAGTGCTTAAGATATTAAAATATTGAGCTAATCCTTGTAGGGCACAGTAAATGGGGAGAGAAGGAGGGAGGGGACATGGGGTCAGAACCCAAAACAACAAACAGGTAAATATGAGAGCATGAAGTTGCAATAAGAATAAAGAGCAGTTACAGGAGAACCAGCAGGAAAAAATACTGTTAAAATAGAAAAAAATGGTGAAGAAAAGCAGGAGCAGAGCAATTTACATGAGCATCCACTGCCTTTCTTTAACCCAACATACAGTATCGGTGCTTTTATATTTCTGTTCCAACACCTCTGTCCCCTGCCCCTACTCGTAACAGCACCTTCTATCAGAGAGGGAAGCTTCTAGATGTCCTGAGTTTTCACTTCAATCACTTTCTTAAGTGGCCACGAGCACTTAAAACTCTGCAAGTTGCCATGTTCCCCCAGTGTCACTGAAATTAAAAAACCCCTCTTTTGATATAAAAGCTAAAACAGTATTAAACAAAGAGGTCAGAAGTCTGTGCTCATTCCGAAAGCATTCTACCTCAAATTATATTTAAAACTGAAGTGTAGGACAAACTTGAAGTCACAGCATGTTTATCAACTCATACAAGTATAGGTATAGTCTTAGTTTTAATCAGAATGCTATTTGAGGTACCTTTCATGCCTGCCTGCCGTTGAAAGACCTACCTTGTTCCTGTGACATAGTATTGTGGTTCAGAACCAACCTGGGATTTGTTGTGTCCTTTTTGTCAAGTTACATCTTGATAGTTTAAAGTTGTGCATGCTAAGAAGCCTTAAGTTATATTTCTTTACACAGGATATGCAGGTCAAGAAGATGGTGGTTGGTCTTCATTTGTGAGTATCAGGATTAAGAAAACCACAAAACCTACTGGTTGAATGGATTTCCTCTTCTATAAGGCCTACCCTTTCTCACTTTGCCTACTTTGAGCAGCACAGATGGAGTGAGCAATGGCAGGGTGTGTTAGGATGAGGAGAAAGAAAAGGAGGAGCATGAATGACTGGAGTAGCGGCACACAGATTTCTCCATAGAGAAAAGGGTCTCCCCCAGTAACTCAAGCCAGTGCTTCAGAATGGCAGTCCAATACCACTGGCTCCAGTAGAAGCTCACAGCCTACAACCAGGTCTCCACAGAACCTTCGATGAATTTTATATACTGATTCCAAGCTCTTTGAAGAGGAGGCTGATAAAGGAAAGATTGCTGTGTTACTCAATGGCAAATTCTTGCCATTTTATTCTTTAGAGTTGATTTGTTGAAGAATCTGACTTTCTGAAGCCAACTTGACTGCAAAAGTTCCTTTTGCCTTTTGGCACAGAAAATGCTTTGGTAAACGTCATTATAGGAAGCACCCACAGCTCAGCCAGCTGAATGGATAAGCTGACTGCTGCACAGTATGGGTTTATGCACATCTCTTACACTGACCAGTGCCAATGTTTTTTTGCAGAAAATGGGGTGGGATTTTTAAAACCCACTTGTTACTAAGTTTGCAGGAGATTTGCTGCTATTTTAGGAGCACAAAATGTAAAAGTAACCAACTACAGAGCCCCCCAGTGCAGAGTTAAGCTGGGAATTTCAGCCAAGATACCAACCACAAACTGAGCATTCTTTTCCTTGCAGCCTTGGCAGATTGCACAGAAGATGTGTGCAATGACCACTGCCATATTTTCACTGTGACCTTACTAGGTCCTGCAAGTTGTATGAAGCTGGTTTGGTTCTGGTCAGCGGAGGGCAGCAGGACCCATACCAAAGACCTCATTTTTTCTGAAGCATTTTTAAAAGTTGAGTTGCAGGCTGCAGAGTACATGTTATTAAGTAAGAATGAACAAGAACAGGCATCAGATGCTGCTCCAGTGTATTTTCAGGGTGCTTTGTCTGTTAACTAACACAAAGGCACTGTGCATTTCAATAAGCAAGCACCTTATCTTGACCTTCTACTGCACTTACAGTTATAAAATGATACTCATTTCCTTTCTGAAGCTGGTGTGTGCTGTATGCATTAAGAAAATGCTGCCTCCTTTCCTCATTTTATTTCCACAGTGAATTTTTTCACTCAAACTGGTTGTAAAAACTTTTTATCCTCCAAAGCGAAAAACATTGCAGTGAAAAGCCACAGGGAAACTGCACTGGAATGTTTATTAGTATCCTGTTACAGCAATCATCTTTTATGTATATTTGCCAGGATGAAGATGATGACTATGAAAGCCCTGATGATGACCAGGAACAGGAAGATGAGGCTGACTATGAATCACCAACAGAAGAACCTGAGGAAGCAGAACATGACAGTGATGGCTACGAGCCACCTCCATCCAATAATGATGAAGCACACCACAATGTCATATTTCCTGCCAAGTCACTTGCAAACAACACAGATTATATAGGTAATTACTAAAAATTAAGTGTTATTAATAACTTGTAAATGGTACTTTCACACATCATCAGCCATGTTTGAGATGTCTGGTAATGGAATATAGAAAGTTTTTCCTTGAAGTCAGCAGTGTAGTTCTTGAACAAGATTTAGTGACAGACTTACAGCATGCTGGTGGCTCTGTGACTTTTGAAGCTTGATTTTCTACTTCAGACAAGCTCTGTTGGGTTAAAGACCAGTTTCGTCAGTTTCATGTGATGTGTGCATTCAAGCCTTTGGTCTGAACCTGCATGAAGCTAAACATACGGGTATATTGTATCAGCATTAGCATGCAACCTTGAACAGAGCAAGCTGTTACAGCCGTGGCAAAAGTGTCCCTTCCTCTGCCTGCAATGTTTTCATGTGTGATTCTTCAGCAGCCTGCAGTTGTGGCTTCAAACCTGCCATTTAGACTGGCTGGTGTTTCACACAGTCCCTGTGCTGCAGGGGGTGAAAATAAATAGCGTGGGCCAGCAGACTAGCACATGGAGTCATCTCAGAGGCAAAGGGATACATGAGCCTGTAACTACTCGTACACCATTGATCATAAAGCAACTGTCCATTACCTACTAAAACAATATCTTTATGATATATTAAGTACACAGGCTATTGCAAGGGCTTTTTTCATAAAGATCTAATAAGAATAAAAGAACCAAACTCGTAGTTGTTTAGTCTGGAATTTTTGTTTCCTCTAGACAGACCTCCAAGCACTCGATCATCGCAACAGCCTCCAGTACCACCCCAGCGACCCAGCCCATCCCCAGTACCAGCCTCCTTTGGGGGAAGAGGTGCTTCTGTATGTTTCTTTCTTAATACTTCACCTATTTCATTTGCCAGCAGGAACCACGACATCGTAATGCATCTGCCTGGACAAACCTAGGTTTAGATACCAAATCTTTTGCAGTTGCTGACATCACAGTGCTGTCAGACCTTTCTCCCTCTGCCTCAGCCAGCAAGAGTCAGTAACACAGACATAATACATATTTCCCAACTTCAAATTTACATTCCCTAACTTCAAAACTAGCATCAAATGCACAGAAGGGAAAAAACCCACAACAACATTGTTGAAGCTCCCATTTCTTTCCTTTGGTCTTTTCTTTACTCATGCCCTCCCCAAAATAACATCCCCCTAGAGTATTCCTTGTGAGACAAAACAGATGGAGACAACTCTGCCTGTAACAAAACCCCATGTATGTAGGACATTCTTCAGGAATGCTAATGGCTCACATCCTTCCTGCAGTGAGCAGAGACCTATTCCTTGTGCTATACCAGAGACCAAGATTGGCAGATGTGGTGTGGTGGGTTAATTTACTAAAACTGAAACAGACAGGTGAAGACACACTTTAACAATATGTAAAACATTTGTTTTAGCTGCCAGCTTTTCCTCCTCCACCAAGCAACAATGACTTGAGTAGAGACAGAAATACCAAGCCTTTGAAACGTAAGTAGAGCTAGTTTTCTCTTTATAAAGCTTTTCCCACATGCTATATAGTGCTACATTTTTGCTCCTCAGCCCCACTCTCTTCTGCTATTTGTAGCCTCAGTTGTTATTCCAGCTCATAGCTAGTAAAATAAAGCCATACTGACCTATAGTAGCAAATTGTCTTACACAACTGTTGCGTTTAGCCCCAGCTCCTTCTATAGACAGAAGCACAAAGCCCTCACTGGATCGCCTTGTTCCACCATTTGAAAGAGAAAGCCCTGGACCAGGTCAGTATTTGCTTGTGCTAATATCAATGGGGCTTTTAATTATTCAAAATTACCAGTTTGAATATCATTCATGCAAATGAACAAGGCTCAACCAAAGGTACTGTAATCTGATCACACACAAGGTGATCTGTTTATGAGTAAACAATGTGAACAGTACTTATAAAGCAAGAGAAATTGTATCTAGAAAGTAGCAAGCCTCACTCATGACTGGTTGAACAGAAAGACATTAGGCGTTCCCTGTGCAATAAAGGTTTGAGGCAATTACTTAAGTGAACAAGGAACTATTTAGTAGGTTAAAAGAGGAAATAATTTTTGCATACAAAGCTAATGAAACTGCATACATCACTCTATGTAATTTGGCACCCTGACTTCAAAGAATGCTGAGAACTGAAAAAACATAGGAAAAAAATTGTATTTGTTTCAGACCTGAAAACTACATTTTATAGAGAATCTAAATAGATACCCAATGATTTTTATTTATTAAACACTTCCATTTGTTATAAAATAGCATAAAAATATCCAGTAATTAAAAGTTGAACCATAGAAAATATGACTGTAAAACATGCCACTCTGAAATGTATAATAAGAGATACTGCACTTTTGCTATTTCTTGCAAAGCCAAAAAAATTGTCTGGCTTACACCTCAGGAGGCCGAATGCTTCAATCTGCAAAATTCAATTTCAATGCTGCTCAAAACTTGTTTGTTTATAGAAATTTTAATGATCTTACCTTTGATTTTTTCTGAATGTAAGCTTTCACTATTTTCAGGGAGGAAGCCCAGCATTCCTGAAAAGGTAAAGTCTTTTTGTTTGGTGCTTATTGATATTTTTCACCTATTTTGATATACTTACACATTCTCTTAACTATTCCTTGTTGCTTTACAGCCTCTGGCTTCACAGCTAAGGTAAGAGTTTTGCCTCTGGAGATGAGACTCTTGTTGCCAGTATTACCCAATTATTTCTTAGTAAGCAGCTTTTTGTCTTTATTTCATCATCTTGCTCCTGCTTTAGATCCCTGGGGGAACAGCTAGCAATGATGCCAAAACCTCCTGTCCCACACAGTGACAGATATGAAAGAGGCAATCCAGCCCCTCTAAGGAAGCCAACCCCTGTAAGGCAAGTGTTCATTTAACTGAAATTTAATAAAGGATAAATTCAATTCAATAAAAATACAGATAAGCAATACAGGATAGTAGACTTTACTGTCTCTGCATGACAGCAGTGTCTGTAGTTATCAGTTTTGCTCCATGAACATGCATGGGCCATGTTCTAAGCGACAGAAGAGTTTGAATGCAGAAAAAGATCTCCCCAGCCACATCTGAAACAGCCAAGTTGAATAAAGAAATGGGTGATCCATGGTTTTTACTAAAACTGAAACAGAAAGGTGATCAAGAACTTGACCAGATCAAGTTCTTCCTCTAGGGAACATTCCTTCATGAGTTCTCTGGCTATTGTTTTTAGGACAGTAGAAGAAGAAAGCTTTACTTTCCTACCATTGATTTTACTCACCTGCAAAGCTCCTTCTCAACAGCAAACAGCTTTCTTTAGCAGAACTAGATCATTCTCCAGCATTTTCTAGATAACTTGTGGGCTCAACAGTGTGACTGATCTTAAAACAGATTAAGAAAGTAATCAAGATCTGCTAATCGGCAAGGATAATTTATCAGAGAAAGGATAACTGGAAGGCTTAGCGTGTGCTCCAGTGGTGTTGCTAAGTACTAGAAAGCAGTTCAAGAATTGAAGTCTAACATTCCATAATTGTAAAAACTGAAGTTGTAATCTCATAATCAATTCATCAGATGTTTTCCTTGTTGATAGAGTCAAGATGGGCTAAGGACTAGTGTGACATCTTACGGCTGAAAATTAGAATCTCAGATACTTTTATGGGGGAAAAAATGTTTCTCCATTCATTAGGTCTGTATACTTAATATAAATTCATGTCTTAGTTGAAAATACAGCCCAATGCACACAAAGTCCATGAGTAACATTCCACCTATGATTCATATATTGTTTTCTCTGTTTCATTTCAGGCAGGGTTGGCCACCACACAAAACACCTCAAGTAAGTATAGTCTCAAAGCAAATGTTTAAAGGTATAGGGACTACAATAAAATGAAGTACCTGTATAAACTAATAATTCTGGAAAAGATAAACATATTTTTGTCAGTTATAAAAATTACTCATGGTTTCTTTTTGAACAGTTCTTCTACGTCAGGCTCAGTTTATTCCCAGAGTACTTTGTCTCAGATACATAGTAAGACCAGAATTCTTTTCTGTCATGGGAGAAGCAATTTTGCTTACACTAGGTTTTGGCGTTTTGGGGTTCTTTTCCATCTTAAGCTGACCTACGGAGTTCACTTTCAGATAACTCATAGCCTACACTTTCTGATGGAATGGGGAAAGTTTACATCTGCTGAGAATTTCTTACTACTTTGGGTCAAGATCCATTATGGGAAATCTACCTCACACCTTATTTGTAATAGTAGAACTTGAAAAATGATTTGGTGTTGGATGAATATAGAAACCCCGCAGCTTAGATGAAAGTGACATTATAGAATTGGAGTCCTTGTATACTCAAAATACGCCAACTTCCAGGGTTTTATTTTGTAAAATATTCCTAAGACTTGTGCTATAGTATGTTGCTAATGTTTATTTTCTTTTGGCTCCCCAGGAAGAAGATGACAGTGAGTATCTCTACTGTGATTTTTAAAACTTTAAGTCTTTCTTGGTTTAATTTCTAAAAAGAAAAAAGTGATTGTAAAGTTGTTTTCTTTAAAGGCATTTCAAAATGTCAGGTGGTATCTTGATGGGTTGTAGAATGTACCTCCTGCAGATGTATATATCAAAGCTGCAAAACACAGGAAATCAATAGCTAATAGACCCTTCATTCAGCCACTTACAGGACAGCAGGGTTCCTTATTTTGAAATACATTTCATTTTAAAGATTTGTGGTCTGCACACAGCATCAAACATCAGGCAGCTGGGCATGTAGACCCGGTACCCTTCCAGCCTGCAATCAAACATCCTGTCAGACCCTGCTGGTCTTCTGTGTAATGTTATTTACTCTAATGGACAGAAGTAGAACTCGTTTCACACGATATTGGTATTTATAAATTACTTCAGAATCCTGGTTCCTAAAATGAAGCTGGTAAAGTGATGCCCTAACAGAAGCAGAACATCTGGCCAAGTCTATAAATTATCACTGCCTTTAAGCCTCAGTGAAGAAGAGTGCTGTTTAAGCTGTGCAGAGCACAGTTCATCTGCCCCCCTCTTACCAGTAGCTGATTTCTGAGGACACTGCAGAAAGAAAATGTTTTATTTTATGCTGTTGTTTATGATGATGTGGTAGAAATCTCACAAAGGAATGAAGTTCAAGAAGGTAACCTCAAGTGCACTCTTTAGAAACAACGTAACAGAGAACATACAGTAATGTACCACCTTCAGCTCTACAGCAGTTATCTGAATTTTGGCTTATATAAAACCAAAGGTAGAACATGTAAATGTAAATGTTGCTCAAGCCTATTCGAGTTTATTTGTAATTTTAATACTTAAGATTACAATCTGTAACTAACATATCAAGGACATTTTATAGAACAGTTTCCTCCATTATGCTTATCTAGTTAAACAGCAGCAATGCCACAGCAGTTCTTCATTCTACCTCATTTAAGAATGTTTCAGAAGTTTGACATTTCCTTCTCTTCCTCTCCGCAGCTGCACCCCAAAGACCAGTGCCACAGTTATCTTTGCCCCCATACAGCTCCAACACATTCCCATCCAAATCTGTCAAGCCTCCACCTAAGCCAGGATCCAACACTCTGACTAATGCAGAAAGGTTTGTTTCACCCATTATTGTGTCATTCCTGTGAATCTCTCTGCAACTTTGCAAATAATAGTATGTAGGTGGCTACAGGGTTCTCAGGTGAACTCAAGGCAACTACTTGAAGTAGTACATTATTTTTCAGCTATACCCTTGCCTCCACTACATGATAATTTGTGTTGTTCTTGCTATCAAAGAGAATCCTTCATATAACTGAAGCTCTGCATCCAGTGAAGCAGATGACAGAGGACATAAGGCAACCAAAAAAAAACCTCTCTCAGGTTTATGTCAAGGCAGTATTTTAGGGCCTAAATGGTTCAATGCTTCTGTTCTCTGCCATTGCATCCAGGATCCCCAAGAATGACAGGCCCTTTTGGGAAGGGATCATCATCATACAAACCTATGCAGGATGTAGGGCAGAGGTCCTTCTCTAACAGGTTTCTGCTCTAGGAGCCTAAATGCTACAGCTGTGACTACTAATTGCTTCAGAACTAAACCCCCACCACCTTCACCATCTAGAATTGAATGTGGAATTTCCTCTAACCGTTAAAATTCCTATTAAAATTGTGAACCTTGCTTCAACTATGATTTCTTTCTAGCTTCAACTTCCATGTATTAGATTGCTATGTCTTCATTTGCTAGATGGAAGAGCCCTTAATTAAATTTTGATTTCTGATGCAGTGTGCAACAGACCAAGCTTTGATAAGTTACAGTGGGCTCCTTGAGTCTAAGTCTCAAGTACATTTTCTAAGGTCTGTATTTTTTTAATGGCTCTTTGATGAATTCCTCCTATTTACCATCATGCTCTGGAACTGCTGACACCCCAGTAGAACAAATATTGCAGTAGCAACAGCAAGGTCATATGCAAATAGGAACTATTCTTAAGATGAACACTTCTGCTTACATTCAAACAGCGCTGCCAAATTTTACTATAGCAGAGGCCCCATTTGGCTAATTCTCTCCCATGAATCAAGTCATGATAGTGTGGTTTTGTTCAGCAAATATAATTAACATATTCGTCCCAGAGCTTTTTGTGCAGTTCATTTAAGCAGGAGAGAAATATGAACTGTAAAGGAAAAGAGTGCAGGCAGCTTGTTCCCAATGAAGTGACCAGGCCATAAAAGAAACTGTAGGTTTTCTAACAAAAAAGAATAAAAATTGATACAGGAGGGAGATCATAGGCACACGGAGGTGTTATGGTGCTGTGGGTATGAACTCAGGGCCACTATCAGCTCAGAGAATCACAGAGTGGTTGAGGAGGCCAGAAATCTCTGGACATCACCTGGTCCAACCCCCGCGCTCAAGCAGGGTCACCTACAGCTGCCCAGCACCATGTCCCAATGGCTTCTGAATATCTCCAAGAATGGAAATGTAATGGTGGATCTACTTAGATTTAAAAAAGGAAAGAGGAAACAGCAGCCTACCCTCATTCTGCATAGGTCTCAAGAGGATCTCATGTTCCGTAAAACAGGCTCCTCAGAGACAGAAATGTTGTACAGCAGTGTTGTAGTCGAAATGTTGTACAGCAGTGTTGTAGTCATACTGATTCCTTTGTTTTCCTTTTAAACAGTGCTAGAAACCGGTCTTCAACTGGCTCACTACCACCACGCTTACATCTAGGTGTGTATCCCCCATTCCTGCCTTTTTCGTGCAAAAAATGACTGAAGGTTGAAAGTTGGTTTCAGTGCAGTTAATATAATGGCTTTTCTCTAAGGATGTTTCTGGCTGGACTGTGAACAGAAAAGTATCAAGTTCCTGAAAGGCATCTTGTGTAACTTACTTAGCCTTAACCAAAGATGTTATTTTCCAGTGAAGTTTGGGCTTACTGCCTAGCTAAACCATTGTCAAAACCTCATATAAGCTACCTGTTTTAAAATATACTGAGAGATATATATATAAAAAAATATA
>NW_009925975.1:0-58731 GCF_000696875.1 Nestor notabilis | reverse complement strand
TTCTATGATTCTATGATTCTATGAACTTAGACTGAAGTTGTGAGTCTGGAGGACCCTATATGCTGGGAAGTCAGGTGCAGAGATGCTTCAAAACTGTTCAGCAGAAATCCGTCACCAGCTCATTTATGCAGAATAAAGGTTTAAGGGAAAGAACACTCACAACATGTTAATCAGGATTTGTGTTTCTGCAGGCAGAGAAAGCAGATAAAATGACACTGGAATTGAGAGAATTGCACCTCTTTATGTTATCAGGAAAACTGTCTGAAATCACACTTCGACTTGGACTTCTTTGAGCCTATTACCCCAAAATAAATGATAAAACAAGAGTTTCACTTTCTCTTCTAATTGTTTTGTATTTCTTATGGTTGGGAGGACAATAGTCCTCCTGGATCTGCAGGCAGTGTGGAAAGTAAGCTTTTTATTCTTCTTAGGGAGCTAGACATCCAGGAGCAGCTTGCCTTCTCTGGATACTTACTGCTCAGGTAGCACGGGCTTTGCTGGCACGACTGGTGCTGGATCACTACTCTTTGAGAGACATCTGTTTGTGGGAAAAGTGACAACAGGGACTGAAGGATGTTCTGTACATAGCTCAAAGATCTGTATGTCCATGTTGTAGACACAATTACCCCAAAGGAGGAATATATGAGGTATTCTTCAGGCAAACATAGCCTTAACTCAGCCCTTTTCACCACTCTGTTGCTACTACTGCATGTATCTAACATTGGTGCTCGTAATGGCCAGCTCTTTTCTCTGAGTTTGGTAGAAACGATCCTCAGCATCCTGGGGAAGCACCAAGGCACAAAAGTAACAGCAGGAGTTCAAACAATCAAACAGTATATATACATTATTACAGTTTCTAATTTTTATCTTATTGAGCTAGAGAAGTAATGAGCAGTGATAGTTTTGTCCTCAGTTAACCTCTTCTGGCCTTTGGTGGCTAGTTGCAGGGAATGACAAACCCTCTTTTACTTTAAATAATTTCTATACAGTCTGATGGATGTTGATTGAGCACTGTAAAGCATTATTTCTGATTCATTTTCAAAGCCCTGAAAAGAACAAAAGTTCATCTGCAGCAAATATTCATAGTCATTTTAAGCCATTTCAACCTTTTTTTGGCAGCAGACAGAACACACTTCTCTGCTCTACAGCTTTTGAGCACCTCGCTTTAACAAATTGGCCCCTTCCGCTCTGGGATCACCAAACCAGATATAGGGATAAATAGCTCCTTAAAACCTCAGGACATTTATCTTGTCTCTTTGGCCTAATCCACTACCAATCCAGTCACTATAATTCCCTGAAGAAAAATGTCACAGCTAATGTACCGTAAGACCATGATTTTAATTCAAAATCTTTGTATGCACACTTCCACTACTACAGACTAGATAGCTGTACCTATACAGGCTTGTATATATATATGCAGGCTTGGGGAAGAATGGCTGGAAAGGTGCTCAGCAGAAAAGGACCTGGGGTGCTGATTGACAGCTAGTGAACATGAGCAGCTTGTGCCCAGGCAACCAAGAAGCCACCAGCATCCTGGCCTGTATCAGCACCAGTGTGGCAGCAGGGCCAGGGCAGTGATCATCCATCCCCCTGTGCTGGGCACTGGTGAGGCTGCACCTCGAACCCTGTGTTCAGCTCTGGGCCCCTCACTGCAAGAGAGACATTGAGGTGCTGGAGTGGGGCCAGAGAAGGGAATGGAGCTGGAGCAGGGCCTGGAGCACAAGTGTGATGGGGAAGGGCTGAGGGACCTGGGGGGTTTAGTCTGGAGAAGAGAAGGCTCAGGAGGGATGTTATTGCTTTGGGCGGTCAGTCTCTTCTCCCAAGTAACAAGCGATAGGACAAGAGGAAATGGCCTAAAGCTGTGCCAGGGGAGGTTTAGACTGGAGATTAGGAACAATTTCTTCTCTGAGAGGGTGCTCAGGCAATGGAACAGGCTGCCCAGGGCAGTGGTGAAATCACTGTCCCTGGAAGTGTTCAAAACCAGTGTAGATGAGACCTTTAGTGAGATGGTTTAGTGGTGGCCTTGGCAGCGATGGGGTAGTGGTTTGATTTGATGATCTTAAAGGTCTTTTCCAACCCAGTTGATTCTATGATTCTACGATATAAAGTCTTTATCCACGTATATAAAAAATGACTTCATTGACACTTCTTTGGTACCTACATAAGGCTGTCTTTGCTGAATGAAGTACCCAGCAACATGTTAAATTCTTCCTAATTCCTGTCCAGGATTGCAGTATATCCTTGCCACATGGACAACCATGTGGGTCTCCAAGAAGGAGAAAGGCAATTGGTTTGACAAAGATTTTGTATCAAGACTTCTCAACTGTGTTTATCTAATGCAAACTGGATTTCATAGTTCTGCAGTGTAAGTAAATATCATCTGATTGTTTCAGTGAATCAGCATCACTACATAATTATCAGCAGGCAGTCAAAATCAGATATGATGATATTTCAGGAACTTTGTAAACATTTTGGAAAAACATTAATAAAAAATGGAAAAAAGTTTATGAAATCTTTCCTTTAGATTTTGACCATCCCCATTTAAAAATTTCAACTTGGGAAGCTAAATTTGAGTTCTAATTTCGTAAGCTCAAGTAAGAGGACAGATTCAAGGAACTTCTTTTCATTTTCTCCTGTTCCGAGCTTCCACCAGTCTGAGGGGGAGTAGCTCCATTAGGATGTCTCAGGTTCAGGTGCTAAGACAAGAAGGTTTCCATTTTGTGAACGAGTAATACGCTGATAATAGTGCGATTTGGGTCCATCTATCTTACCCACAAGAGAGATGAGTTTGTGGAAATCTTCCTCTTTAGCATTTCCTTCAGTAGCTTGTAGTCTAATCCTTAATGGTTTGCAATTTAATAACTGCTGTGTCAAGGGATTTGATGGTCATTACAGGAGCTATTTCGGTTGGTTGCATTCTAGCTCCGTCTGAGCTTAACAAAGCTTGGCACCTCCAGCCCTGCATGAGTATGAACCTTTGCTTTGCCATTGTCAGGCTTGAGGTAACTCAATAAGAAAGTGAAACAGTCCGGTGCACCAGGCTGGATAACAGTTTGGCTGGGTTTGTATCTAAGCTAGTAAAATCACAATTTGCCCTGTATCATTTTCACCTGAAGATATCATAAATTGACTCAGGATTGCTCACCTTGAGAAACCAGCCCAAGCTCTTGCTTTGTGAAGAAACACAAAACTAAGCAAAACTGCAGCTCAGTTTCACTACTTACACTTTGCCCAGCTCTAATATTAAAACATTTTCTTTCTACTTTTATATTTCAGTTGTCACCTTACCTAGCAAGACACCATTTTCTTTCATCAGGGCTTTAGAAAGAGCACCAATTTGTTTCCACCTCCTCTCTGTACAGCTGTGATCTTTAATCCCTGGTATCAATCTCTTTTTCTGTGGTTCCTGCCTCACTCCGTAACCCCTGCAACCTTGGAGCAAATGAGTCTATTTTTGTCTCGGGAGATGTGATGGCAGATAACACAGTTATTAGGGACATTTTTTTCTTGCTCTAATAATGATGATCTGCCTTCAGTAATTTTTCCATGCCTAAATTGCTGGCATGGCTGGAGGGACACTCTGACATGTTTTTCCTGGGGGTACAGATTGCTATGTCTTTCTTTTTCCACTTTTTCTTTTTTCCTTCTCTCTGAGATATTAATTTATTTCAATTTTTGTTTCATCTAATCCCCCATATGACTTATCCATTCATGTGTGACTTATAGCTGTCAACATTTACACTAGGCTCCTCAAATTTATTGCTGACCACTGATACAGCTATAATTTCATTTTGGTCAAATACCTCAAGCTCTCTCGCATTCCGACAATGTAATTCTTATGCCAGTGCCCCAGGAAAGGAATCCCCACTGCAGCATTTGTGCAGCTTTCCGAAATTGTGGCACAGGGTTATAGAGTGAGGTTGGATACACTGGGAACAACCTATTATTTCTCGCTTATGTATCAAGATCATGTAGGATAAAAACTGAGTACGAGCAGAGGAAAGAGAAAATATCTCAGGTGATGACAACTCCCAAGATTTATAATGGTAGAGAGTAACAGCCACATTTGCAAATTTTCACAGGCAACTCTTGCAGTCGGAAGAACATGAGGTATATGAGGTGATACGTGGGATATATGCGATCCATGAGATCCAAGCAGAAAGTTTCATTTAATATTTGAACTGCAATGACACGGATTATCTTCAGCTTCAGAGGGACATCAGTTATAGCTTTGGTTTGCACTCTCTCGCTTGCTGATGACTGTTTGTTTATTACAAAAAGATAAAAGAAAAACAAACCAAAAAAAGATAATAACAACTCCTGTGTGGTGTTGTTACTAATACCAGCCTATCAAGAACCTGCTGTGTTTCAAATCAGGTTGGCTGGTGAGATATTTTCTGAACAACATCTATTTGGTTTTGATTGTTTCTAAATTTTCTTTCTCCTCTACATTTTCATGATGTAAATCTTGCTGACTGGGAAAAAATGCTCTCGAAGAACACTTCTTTTCTGAAAATATGTCCTCAGCTTTCTGTCCAAATATGGTTAATTAAAGGTTTGTTTTGTATTTAATCTTGTTTAGGAACATACCCTTTCATACCTTTTATTGCAAAGCCTGAAATCTTGGCAATCACTGGAAAAAGAACTTACCATAGCTTTCAGTTTAATCACATTGCTCTCATATTTTCATCTGATACAGGAAGGTTTTACAAACATCTTGGTCCCAGAGGACACTAAGAATCTCCAGGCTTTCCCTCAGAACCATCATCGCAACCACACAGAAGTAGGAACAGTGCTGAAGGAATAAACCATATTGTGTGGTGCAGTTTCATAGGCTCCTGTAGGAGAAACACTGCAAGAAACATTTCATGGCGCTTTCAGTAAAAGGAGATTTCCAGCTGGACTATTTTGGGAAATAGTAACTTGAGTAAATTATTTTACCTTCCTTAAATTTCTGAAAATCAGGAATATCAAATGATACGTAGGAATCCCTTCTTTTCTTCCTTCTAATATATTCGTATTCACCTGTGCACCTTGTTATTTTTTGTAATGCACAGTTCACTCACAGCTGAAACAAAACAAAGGACTTCCTGATTCTGGAAAATTATTCCTTAAACTCATTCTGGAATGGAAAGACTTCAGGATGTCTTGAGCAACTCTGATTGCTTTCTGTGTTCCAGTGGGAAGCATCTTACAGAGAAGAAAGCTTAAGTGTCAGTCCAGGATATGATTATAATATTTGCTTAGTCAAGCAGAGGACAGTCTAGAAAAATGTAGTGGTGACTTAATTAAAGGTATTTTAAGAGAGAAAGGGCACTAAGGGTTTAGTCATAGGTGACTGGGTCTATTCTTTTCCTGCTTGGTCAGTTTTATGACTGTTGCTCTGGCAAATTGTCAGGATAAAGGAAACTGTGTGACAAATCTTTTCTTTTCTTTTAAATATATATGTGGGTAAAGGTATCTGAGGGAAGGGAGTTTGGTCGGAAAGGCAGAATTGAGTCCGTCAAAAGTTATTCATAAGAATAAGTAAAACACTAAAAGAACCCAGAGATGCATATTCCGAGAGAAAAGGCTTGGTCAATGCACCAAGACCAACATCTGAGACCTTCTGCATTGGGTAGTAATTTGGCTCCAGAGACAGAAACAGATGTCTCACAGATTTCACTCTCTTCTTTCTTAGAGAGTTCAAGAAGACATACTCTCTTAATATTTTCATAGTGAGGTCACTAAAAATAGCTTTAGTCTCTGATGATGTACCTTTGATTGTGAATAGCTTTTCTTAGATGTCAAACTTTGGATCTTTGTTATTTTTTTTTCCTAATTCCCTAGCGCAGAGAAAACTGAATCGATTTCTTTTTTCCCCTCTTTTCCCTAGGTCCAATAACTCTCTCAACAGTAATTCTTCACTCAACGTTTGGCTGGGAGTGGAATTTTAATTTCCTAATCAGCCGATGTGAGCTGTGCTTTTCAGATTTCATTTTAGCCATCTCAGAAATTTAGTAGGTTAAGACCATTTCTGTCCCAGTGGGATGCATCGCTCCTGATTCACATTTTATAACACTGCAGTTGGATTATTGCCACTTTGCGTTTGCAGTCTTCCTTGATCATTTATTGTATAAGTCTCTGGTTTACACAAAATTCAGCATCTGGCGTGGTCACTTGCATACATTGGCTTATCACATTGCAATTGAGGATGATACACTGGTTTTCTGTCAAATGCATAATTGCTTTTACAGTACTTGCATACTATTCACATCTTGTTTTCATCTCCATTTACCTCCCTGAGCAGCTGATCAGTCACTGTCCTTGTAACTGAGACTTGTGGTTGGCCTTTGTTAAAGACTTGAATCTTCTTATAAGTTGCTTCCCATCAGAGCTATGAGCAATCTAAATCTTTTGAGTTTGGGGAGGGGTTTTTTTGGATGCCTGGACTTGACTTCTCTAGCAGAAGTTATGTTTAATTGAAATGTAGTTTAAGTGTATAATGACATGTGTTGCTTCTGCATAAAGTGTGCTATATAAATGCAAATCAGCTAATTAATTCATAACAACAAGTATTATAGCAACACATTGACTGTCATGCTCTGTGGTTTCCAGTTGAACACTGTGTATATGTTTTGTTGGTAGAGGAATTGCAGCAGGAGGGTTAATAATTTCAGATCTAAGTAGTCCTGGCTGTTTATAAAGACCTGTGATCGTCTGTCCTGAAGCCTGTGCAGATTAAGGGATGAAAGTTTCTACTCTCATCCCTAGTTGATGACTTTCTGTGTGAATGTGGGAAAAATCACTTCTTTGGAGGCTTTCAGACATCCCTTATTTGTGAAATGGGGATAATGATCCCTTTTCCCCTCTGAAAGGTACACAGAGAACTATGGATAAATTATGTAAGTGGAAAGTACTGAACATGGTGCAAATTCTTAAAAAAACATGCTGAGTTCAGTTTTAACATTCTTTGCAACAGAATGTTACAAAAACTTGTAAAATTACACTAAAATTACTCCTTTATTTCTCAGCTGTTTCTAAATCTAGCCTACCTCAAGATCTCAAATCCTTTGAAGTTTCAGCAAGCTGTATGTAAGCCTATAGCCAAAAGATACAAACAACTCTCCCTTGTAAGATAGGCTTCATGTTACTGTAGTACCAATCTTTGTTTTTGCTAAGAAATGCAAAAATTTTATTTAAAAATATTCAGTTTTAAGCTTGTCACTTTAATGGTGAAGCCATTCAGGGGAATCTGAGTACATGAAGTTCTTTTCACATGCTCCCAGTGACCAGTGCAATCCGTGCGAACACTGCTGTGTGTGCATTATGGCTACAAGTCTGACTGCTCAGAGAAGGACTTCACAGCAAGAGTTTTTGTCACTGTTCAAACAGTTCTTTAAATAGAATTTCACAAATAAAAAATAATTTCTGTTTAACATTTCAGTGGAGAATTGTTGAAAAAGAAATAGAGAACAACTGAGGCCTTTAAAATCTTGAAGCTACTCAGGGTTTAGAAAGTTTGAAGACACTTTACACAATATACAATAAAACATCCCCAATGTTATTCTTTTGTATAGTGTAGGTGGAAGTATTACCACTGATTTTTATACACTACATCAGGTTCTCTGTTACAATGGCAGAATGGTTGGTATTCAAGCATTTTGGCCAATGTAGTGACAATTACAGCTTTGTGTAGCAGTTTCTTGATGTTTCTTCTCTCTATTGCACATCTCTGAGCAAACATACAGAGGCTGAGACACAAAACTCCCTTCCCTAAAACAATGACTGTAACCTGAGTGCAGAAATGTCCTTCCTGTGCTGAATGTTTGCAGCTGAGTGATGCATATTAGCCCCTGCACTGCTGCCAAGACAGATTTGCCCTGTGTCAGCTTCTCACAAACAGCGGTCAGCAGCTGCAGCACACTAAGGTACACGGGGTGCACCTTGATCTAGGGGAAAACATTTGAGTGATAAAAGCAGTTATTTTCAGTTTGAGTTGTTTCTGTCATTTTTCCTCACTTTCACCAATATAATACAGCTTAAACAACCATTGTTCCCTGTGATTATTTCTAAATAACATCAAAAGAGTCACATAGCCCCCCAAAATGGTTTCTTGTCCAATAGCCTTCAGAAACTCATCCGAAAAGATTTCACCACTACCTTTATACTACTAAAGCTTTCCTCAATTTATGAGAGTTATTAATAACCACTCTTCAATGTAACTTCAAAATAAGTGGATGCTTCATGTGATTGTGTTTCCAAGGTCTAGCAGTTGACGAAATACTTTATAAACACATATCCCTTTTAATTTTTATGTGCAAATCTGCTAGTGTTTGTAGATAAATGTATAAATGCGTATGTATGCATATGATACAGAGAACGTACAAAGCTATGCATATTTTTCTGTGCTTTACTGTTTCCATACACACATACAAACTGAAAACAAATACTTCATGTTTAGGCACAGACATTTAATACAACAAGGAGGAGAAAAAAGAAAGAAAGACCTAAAACTTAAATTGCCCAGTTATAAAGATTACCAAACAAAAAATTGAGAAAGACTTTCAAAAAGATAATGTTGAAGTAGCTGTGTAATTATCATATTTCTTTCAAATCATCATATTTCTTTCTACTGCTTTGTTGCATAGTTAAATTAAATATATGAAGGGTACAAATAAAGGGTTTATATTGTATGAAGGCAGTTAAACACTTCAGATTGCTAAAAACATTTTCTTAATTATCCACATACTATGCTCAGAAGAAAATTGTTGGCTTTCTCTTTATGAGAACTGTCAATGCCAAAAATGCTTCATTCCAGAAAGCTGGATTTAAGGAAAAATGTTCAAAACAATTCATACTTAAAAGGTCAATTAGTTTTCTTTGGACTGTTTTTTCTTAAGCACCTCAAAACTAACTTAGCTAGAGATAGAAGAATATTCCTCATAACATCTGTGAACTTCTGGAGAAAGACTGACTCCTTTGGCCATTTATTAGTGATGAGATAGAGAGGATGGGAAAGTTAAAGATGTGTCATATGCAAACAATGAGTGATCCACAGTATAATAGAAACGTGAAGAGAACTGAAATGTCAAGGTGTTATTGTAACAAAACTAGATCAAGTAGTTACAGAAAGACAGGCAGAAACTGGGGACTCAATTCCCTCCCTGATTTAATAGAGGCAGAGAGAAGTATACTTCCAGTTCATGATTCATTCCACCTTTGTGTTGGAGAAGAAAAAAACATGTAACAAACTTATACTTAGTACAGGACTCCAGCTTAATTTGGAGCAAGAGAACAGCAATCCCTGTCCTGAAATGGAGTCATCCATTCACAAAAATTACAAGGAAAAAAGAAAAAAATAGCTTCACCTTAATCACAGAACTTGGCATTAAATATCTAACTGAGCAGGCAAAGGACAGTCTTTTTAATCAGTGCACCAGATGAATGATGATCCTACAAAAGGTCTTGAACAATTGCAAATAGAACAAAAAATAAGAGATTATAGTCTGTCGGTAGACATAAGAGCTTAAATGAGCCAAATAAACCTTCTCTTTGTGAACTCTTAATCTTTAAATACAAGAAATTTTTGGTTAAGGTAAGGCATGAACACAGGCAGGACATGGGCATTATTTTTGGCTCTATCACTGACTTTCAGTGTGGCTTAAAGTATATTATTTATTATCATCCTTCTTCATGTGCAAAAGACTCTGAAAATATTCCTTTCTGCTTCTCTGTTTATTTAATCCACTGAAAAATCTTTCTTAACTTTTTTCTTATCTAAGGCTGATAAGAAAAATCTCCTCCTGTATGTTTTCATGACTTCTGGCACATCTGAATTCCAAGTTCCAGAAGTAACTTCTAAGTATTTCAACAATAAACCTGGCTGAAATAAAATAGTTGGTCTTAAAGGATTTGAAGATTAATAAGCAACAAGAAGATGGGCCTGGGGCTATGAAGACTTTGGATTCCTCTAGTAGGTGAGATGAAGCTTGGAGATCACCTATCCTTTGCATTAGTGACAGTGTTAGTTCTTAAATAGAGAGTGAAGAGTTCAGGCACGAAATTCAAACCACTTTTTCAAGCTGCTGTAATGAAACCTGACCTTTTCAAGGTCAGATGAGGCAGGAATATGACAGGGTCATGGTAATGGCCCCAGATATCATTAAACTACAAGATTATACCCCAAGAGCAGGGGAAGAGCTCAGAATTCAGTTTAACAGATGTGGTGTTATTATAGTGGGCCTGGTGTCTAGAAATAGCAATGGGTGACTCAAAACATAATTGAATCTAAAATGTCTGTGAGCTGGCTCTGAAGAAAGCAGATTTAGCTAACAAATTAATCGACTGAGGTGTATCCTATTCAACAAAGGCCAGGGAGGGAGCATCTATTGATTTCTGATTCCTTCTTGCAACACTCCTTCTGCAGACTTTGACATGTCACTTTATACAGGAGTAAAAAAAGTTGCTTTTGGTTTGGGGTACTTCCTCAACACAACACAAAGCCCGAGACACCTGGGACCTCAGCGGTGCTGAGAACTCAAACCCAAAATTTGTCTTTGAAATCTTTGCTTTTAACCTATCTTTCAGGGCCCGTCTCTATTTTCACAACAGTCCTGAGGGCTAGCTGAAGTTTCAAAGCATTATCCTCATAGTAAGTATGCACGTTGTAATGAGAAATACATTTTCTTTAGATTGTCATTTAAAAAAAACCCAAAAAGTCTAAGTAAAAATAATGCTAACATAGTTTGTTAAACAAGGAAATTAGTGATCAGTGGCAGACGGTACTTGATTTATTCATTCATGGGGAAAAATTACAACACAACATATACTATATGGAATTAAGAAAGGATCCTAAACAATCTTACGCTTGAATATTTCTATCTTTCCTGGGTATGTGTCATAGTAAAACATGTGTTATTTACCCAATGGACCAGAGCATTTTCTCTGGAAAAGATGAGCTTGTAATGGAAATGCTGACACAACCTCAACTATAACAGCATGAAGAAGACACTTTAATAACATTTTTATTGCTGTAACATCTTTTAAAAATGAAACACCTGGGACTTGGGCTTAAAAAAAATCAAGAGCAGAATTGTAAGTTCTGCTCTCTTCATATGATGGGAAATTAATCCAACAAGCCAAAGACTGGAATGCTAACTTACCCTACCAACATTCAAAATCATTCAAGGAAAAGATAATTAATAGATACATTAATGTATTTCTCTGGAAATATATTGTTATATGAGCTAACACTTAGAACTTCCTACCTTTTTAAGGAGATGGTGAGTTCCTGCTAGAACTTCACAGATACAGAAGACTGTGCAAAAAGCAGAGGTTTTGCACTATAGAACAATTATCTTCTTAAATTATAAAACAAGAGTGATAAGGATACACTATGGATACTCTTCAGGGACATAGTGGTACATGAGATGTATCTTGAGAATGGCACACTAATAGTAAGATTATGAAAAGTAAGTATCATCTTTAAAATGACTGTGCTGCATTATATGTGAGGAAGAGTGTTTCTAGGAATTGGTCCAAGCAGTACTTGGATCTCTTTCCTGGAAAGTCTCAACTTTTGGGATTGTAGAGGGAGAAAATGAAGAAAACAACACAAATGTCAGAAGATCAGAAAGGAAACACTGGGATTATTTCTTGCAAGACTCCTGTACCTTGGCATTTGCACTTCTGAACAGTTTATCACAACATTGTTGGGAGGGACATGGCTGAAGGAGAAGTCATGTGAAGTAATCCTATGCTCAGAAGTTCAACAAGTGTCCAGGATCAAATGTTCATGTTCAAACGTTAATGTTGGCAGCACCCAGTTTATACATTCACTGAGTCTTTGGCTTTAATATTTGAGCTTATTGTAAACCCTGCCTGTTGCTGGCACAGTCTAAAAAACAAAGGATGGTAGGAGAAGGGGCAGCAAAGCTCTTGGCCTTTGTGAAGATTTCAAATTTACCAGCTCAATGCAGACTACTTCTGTATCTTGAAGTTTGTGATTAACTTATAAGAAGATGATGTTTTGATAGAGAGGCAGCTAGTAAAGACAACTATTGAAGCTTCATTTGGAAGCCCTTATTGCTATTAGGACCTGTTTTCTCCTCATCTAACTTTAGTTGTACAATAGTCAATGTTTACTTCAAGATTCAGTCCCGTACTGGCCAATGGACTGTGATGATGTTTGCCATCTTAAAGTAATGTTCAAGACAGACAGGATAAATTATACTCTGATAGGTGTT
Organism: Nestor notabilis; assembly: GCF_000696875.1. Taxonomy (NCBI): domain Eukaryota; kingdom Metazoa; phylum Chordata; class Aves; order Psittaciformes; family Psittacidae; genus Nestor; species Nestor notabilis. The sequence continues at coordinate 46,504 of NW_009925975.1, read as the reverse complement.
GCGAATCCTGATTTAGGATCTGCTGACTGTGGCAGCTTGTCACAAATGAGTGGTTTAGGTCACTTAAAGAATAACCATCAAAAGTATTAGCAAAAGATGTTTTAATGTGAACTTAACATGTGACTTAAAAAGTTTTAGCAAAAAAGCAGTCTCCAACGTCACCTCCTGGCTACCAGTGTTCTGAATCCCTATCAACTGGACTTCCAGGTACTGTGAGATATCTTCCATCCACAGTAAAAACAAATCTATCTAGCCTCATTCTCCTAGATAACCTGCGATGTCTGCCATTAATCACCACCCATTCCTGTCCTGGCCCACGGTGTCTTTATGGACAACCAGTTGCTGGATTTGTATGGGCTGTCTGGCTATGTTGATTTTTCCCATACTGAGCACTTATGCATTTTTGTGATTTGTTTTGTTCTGCAGAAGTCTGTTCCATGAAAAATAAATGCACTGTGACTATACATTTTTTTCTGGTAGAAAGTAAAGAAACCCAAAAGAAAGATCTTTGGAAATACCTAGAAACAATTTAGTACATATTTTTCGCAATTCAGAACTTCTTTGCCTCAATACTTACAATTACAGCAGCTGTTAGTGTCATGAACTGAAACAAAAGCACTTTAGTTAAGATTAGCTTTTAGTTTTCTTCCAAACATGAAATGGCTGAATTACAAAAATTTTCTTTTTCTTTATTTTCAATACGTCTACCCTAAATCAAACATCCCCTTCTGCTCCTGCAGAAATTGATCTAGAGGAACTGTGGCTTCAAATATTGTATTAGGAATGAAAAAAAAGCACGAAAGAAATGCACCCATTTGGATGCTTTCAAAACACTTGGGCTAAAAAAAAAAATCACTGAATAAATAAATGTGTTCTTCAGATACTGTGCGCTTGTTAAAGCAGAAATCTAGGCAACTGCTTAGATCACTATTCAAAAAGTGTGAAGCTATCTTTAAACATACAGATAGCTTTATTTAAATTGCCGGGAATGTGCATGCATTGACGTTAACTTCTGCTTGAGTATCAGGATGAATTGAGGTTAAGTACGCAATGCGATTTTTAATTGAAGTACCAGATAGATATAAAGTCTGAGATAGAGACAAATTGTTGAGAAAGTATTAGTAGAGACATGATTGTAGACACAAAGACAGTAGTCTTTGTTATTCCAGCCATCAAGGTAGATGTCTACTACACCTGCTCAGCATGGCACTAAACAGTAAATAAAATTTTATTTACATTTGAGATGAAATGAAGGGCTCTTGCTTTTACTGAAGGCAGTCAGACCTCTCACTGTTTGAAATGAAGGTCAGGCACAGACTGGGCATTGTAAATAACTTTCTTTTTCTTCAGTCCCAAATGGAATCCATAACGAGTCAGATGAAAAATGAATGTGTGACCACAGACATACAACTTAACATCTGTGTACTCGCTGTGAAATTAAGTAACTTAATTGTTACTGTGTAGAGTTTTCAATCTATGAAATGTGCAAATCATATTCAGTGCTTAAGGTACTCCTGAATCTAAGACCCTCTCACAAAATGTAGAAATGTCATTTCTTTGTCATGTCCCATGCTGATATAAGCTTTAAGAGTCTCAGTGTTGATCTGGCTAAAAATGCCCACGTTCATGTGCATTTTGAAGCTGCATGCCTGAACAGTTTTGCCAGATGTCTCTTGGGAGTTAGTATCTCTTTCATCATTTCCAGAACTTCCTGTCTGGGGGTTTCTGAACTAGGACTGCAGAGGGAATAGTCACAATTTAAGCACGTGATGTCAGCACTGCAAGTGCCACACGGAACTTGGAAACAGAGATTTTCAGCAATGAAATGTGATGGGCGTAAAAGTTAACAAAACATTCTGTAGGTTTAAAAAAAAGGGTGGATTCATTTTTATTTTTCATTATCAAAAAATATTTCTGCCCTATCTGATCCTTCCTTATAATGTTCTAAAGATAACTCCTGTGACTGTCACATTTATACAATATACATTTGTTCATCTATTTTTGCATGTTTACTAAACCTGAGGGCAAACTAGTGAGAATTTTAGGTCCCCGTGTCAGGTGAAAAGCAACTGTAGAATAAAAGAGTCCTGCTGCTTTTACAGTGGTAACTAACAGCATCTAAACCTTTCCTAGAGGTAAAAGCCTCCCCTTAAAGTAATTGCCTGCCCCCTGTTTCAACAGTAGCCTAAAAAACATCCCTGCAGTTCAGCAGAGTGAGAGGCAGGAACAGTATATTCCCTGTACTCTGCTGAAGACAAAAATCCTGGCTCCTAGACTACAGACTGTCGTGCAGTATTAGCAATAATAGAAGGGAGTCTCATACACGTATACATTGGAATATGTACAGTTGTCTCATTTATCTGTTATGTTTTTATATACTTTGTAAATCAGGAAGCTAGTATTCCCTAATTTTATATTATTGGACAGCAAAAACTTTTGGAGTTCATAAGTTAATGAATGTAATGTCCAGCAAAAGGCAGAATACTGTATTGCAGTTCTTATCTTATGTGCCTAAAACTCGTAAGTTTTTTTTTATTCACATATTGATGAAGGGATGATTTTTACAGTTAAAGTAATAATGAAATCTTATAAAGGGTTTGGTAACAATGGAAAATTTTCACTATGATTGGTCTAATAAACCTATGCAACAGCTCCCTCTATGTACCATAAAAAGGATGCTAGCAAATGCATTGCCTGGAATACGTATTTCTCTTCCAGAGAAAGATATTAGTAAGGAAAAAGAAACACTTCTGTGTCATTTAATCTGTCTACATTGAGGATTAAGGAAGTTTCAATAAAAAACATCAATTGGTGATACCTGCATAATTATAATGATGCATTTTCCTGTTTAAAATTTCCTTGATTATTTACTGTACTACTCTGGTTGATTCATTCAATTCCCTTCTTAATCCCATTTGACATACATAGATTACTGTAATGCAGACAGTTCTTTGAGTACACAAAATGGAACAATGCAATAAAAGGACAGTAACTAATGCTATCTCTGTAGAGCTGGAAAATGGAAGATGAGGGAGCATGGAAGATTATCTCTAATGAGAGCTGTACATCTGCTTAAAAAGCAGATACACTATTAAAATAAAAGCAGCACTCTTAACTGAGGAACAAGGTACTAGTGAAGAAAGAGAGGTTTTGTTCCTCCTTCTCACTTGTTGCTTCTCTTCTGTGTGACAGCAGATGGGTGTCCTCATCTCCCTCTCTTGCCTCCCTTCTTCCCTTCTCTGTTTAACTCGTGAAATGTCAAGGTGGGTTTGATTTGTCGTCGTGGGCTGAAACACGTCCGTCACCATGGGCTGTGTCTGTTAAACATAATTTAACTGGTTACTGGGTGTCGGGTGAACCGACATAATCTCTGTGCAAGCCAGTAAAAATAATGAAAAACATGATTTTTTTCCAAGCTATTCCATAGCAGGTTATACAGGGTTACATCCACTTGCATTTTCCATAGGCTGAAGCGTGCTGACAGTCCCTAGTACTTAGCTGACACACAGGCAAGCTGTTAAACTGCAGACATTTGACTGTGACTCTAACCATGGGTGGTGCCTGCACAAATTTGTCTTGATAGATGCTTTTTGCCACCAGCTTCCTAAAACTAACAGCAGAATTAGCGAGTGCTCTTAGACCTGAATTCAGATCAATTCCACTAAGTACTTTTTACTTAATTAACAGAAAGTGATCTACTTTTGCACTGGGGAGAAAATAAATGAAACTGCACATATGAAAAACAAGCAACAAATTTCTCTTCCTCCCCCCCCCCCCCCCCCTATAGATTCACAGTTAGTTATTAGGCATTGGGCATGTCTGCTTGCCAAAGAATTTATCAAGTACATTAAGGAGTCAGAACATGACATAATCACCATGTGGAAGTTTATTTGGCAGAGTGAGTCAGAAGTACACAGCATTATTATTCTGCTGAAGTTTAAAATTAAACCTCATTTTGTGGGGAGGGAAGGCAAGGGAAGGAAAGACAAGGGGAGGGAATGCAAGGGAAGGAAAGGGAAGGAAAGAAAAGGCAAATTAGGTTCATTCTGGATATTCTATATTTCTGAAATTATGTTTTAGAAATTTTGTATAGGATTCAACCAGGAAAATATGTACGTGACTGTGGTCACGTAGTTATGAGTGGCACCTAGGCACAACAATGGAAAACATTGGTGTTTTTTTTCCCTCCTAGTACTGTATTAATATGTCCATTTGCCTAGAAAACTTGCACTTGAATTATAGAGTCAAAGATAAAACAAAGCATTTAGGTGGCAGTAACTGAGGGACTTGGGGTCCAGACCACCACAGCACCATACTGTCAGCTGTCCCTTCAATGAGAGGCAAGACCATTACACTTTCAACTGCAGCCCAACTTTTGTCCCATCCTTCCTGCCCACACTTCTGGTTTGGCTTTTTTCTAATCCCTTGCTGTCTCCTATTATCTTGAAACCACTGCCCCCTGAGTCATACACTCCCCCAAAATGCCATCTGTATGGTTTCTTTCAGACCACTAATGCAAAGCTCTTGGATAGCCCCCTATTTACTTGCTTTGGAGCTGCACTTACAGGTCCCACCGCCTGAAACACTGCAATCAAGCTGACAACACAACCAATCAAGGTCTGACCTGCAGCCGTTTCCTAGGAAACCCAAGCCACTGCCACAGAAACAGATTGTACACTGTGGAAGAAAACATGTATTTTGGGTGAAGGGGGAAAAAAATAAAAAAAGGGCATTTCAGATATTTTTCCAGTACTTTTGAGTTATTACAAAGCACTTCTAAAATAATAGTAATGAAAAATAGTCTTGTTAAGAAAGATTGAGTGATGACGGTCATGTAAGTACTTCAAGCCAGGTAGACAGCCTCTGAGAAAGACCATGAGCCAGTGCTGCTTGAGTGCTTGTTCCTGCTTTGCTATTGAGTCACTTCATAACCCCTGCCAAGTCATTACAAAAAGATTTCCAAGTCATTAAGTCCATAGTTCCAATGAACAATAAGTTCAGATCAAAACAGGTTGAGTACCTGAAGAAGAAAACTTGGAAGAAAGCAACAAGATTATCATGACCATACTGGAAACCCTGAGAAAATTACTAAGAGGCAAGGCCATGCCTCCCACTTGAGGAAAAAACACCAACACGTTTTGCACCAATTACTCTGCTTAGCAAGTCTATTTATCTTTTGGAAAAGCTTTAAGTATTATTTCTCCTTGATGGAACAATTTATTGTATGCTGTGATTTGCAATTTACTTGTAAATCAACTAAAGTCACATTTACTTGTGAATCTATGTCCAGCTGCTTGAACACAGTGTGCATAAAGGAATTCATGATGTTTTTTGTAAAATGGCTGATGGGTGTAACAAAAGTAGTACGTGTAAACTAGGACGTCTCATTTTTAATAATATTATCAGAATGGAATGAAAAAAAGGTCCCAGGGTGTTTTTCACCAGTGTCTAGACAATGGACATGATGAGAGAGTCTTCTAGGCTGCCTGTACTGTTCTGGGCTAAGACCCTTATTTTCAGGATGTTATTAATTTCATGTTAAAGTAGACTCCAAATGTGTTGTGATCTAAGAGCACTGATCATGAAGGGAGTCCAGAGTGACTAGCTCAGGGATGGATGTCTTGACTAGTTCTCTACGTTTAGTTAAATAACTTCTGCCCATGAGTGAACATGGGAAAGTGGAGACTGGGAGAAGGCTGTCAGCATCAAAAGTAAATAAAAAGTTACATCAGGTAAGTTTTGGGGAGCCTGGGAGAAGGAATTTGGGAAGAAAGGTGAGGTAGTTTAGTTGGGGGAATGAACAACATTCCTTCTGGAATGTTCTGCCCCACAAACAACTGCCATGGAGGACACAGGAAGCTGAGGTTTTTCTGACTTCTGGTGGTGACTATGAGGAAGGAATCTCAGGAAAGGGAGCTGAGGACTTCCTTCTGTGGTTTCACACTAAGTCTTTGAAGAGTACAGCTTCACTGTGTATGTGCCTGGGTAGCTCATGGAACCCTACCCGTAAGCCTGTGCAACAAGTATATCATAGTTAAACATGAGCTTAACCTTAATGTAACCATGTTGTCATAGCCAGTGACTGTGCGGGTCCTGGGCAAAGGCCAGTGAATGACCCCTTCCAGCCAGTGGGAAATGATTGCTGTGATATCTATGCGAGCTTCTTGGTGACTTTTCAAGGTTTGGAACCCTGGGCAGCAGCCTTTGATTTGCACCTGTAAAAAAAAACAACCAGAAACTAACATCAAGAGACAGAGTTGGGCACTGGAGGCAAAGCTGACTACAGAAGTAGTGTTCAGACCAGTCAGTATTTGGAAAGCATCACAGTTCTGAAAGGAGATGGAAATGATTGTTTTCCCAAGAGAGCAGTATTTTTCTTCCTACCGTCAGTAGTCATTGCTCCTCCTTAAGTTCAGTTCTCTGCCAAGCACTTTCTGTGATTCCACAGACCTTTTCTACCCTGTATTGTGGCTGTAGTACATTATGTGACAATTAATAAGAACTGTGAATCAAAGCTTCCAGCTATGATGAGACAGCAAATAGATTAATTAACAGGAAAAGAGGTTTTGGGGTAATAAAGTGAAAGGAATCTCAGTCAGGCTTCTCACACTCTAATGCTAATAAGAAGTTAAGTTGAACAAGAATCATCCTGAGCTTCTACTAGGGTTCTTCCTAAGCTTCTGAATGTGTCAGTTACCTTTTACAGTGGCCATGAGATACGTCAGATGGATCTAAGGAAATAAGATCAATCTTAAGCATTTAGACATCCGCTCATATATATGTTGTGTGTCTTAATCCAAAACCTTTATTAGGCTCCTGCCACCATTCCTTTAGCCATAGATGCAGTCTCCAGGTCTGCTTTTCTCCTTTTTCCTTTTTGTTTCTTTTCTCAACTACCTTTACTCTTTCTGACTTCTTTTTGATGTGATGCTGTGCTTTTATTTTTATTCCAGGTGTCAGCAGTACATCTTCATACATTGCTCTGTCTCCAGTGGGAGACTTCATCCTCTAGATCATATGCAGAAAAAATCATTATTATTCTTATGCAGAGTGTGAAATGACTGAACGTATTTTCTCTATGCCCATAATTTGAAGTCAAGCACATGGTTTAGACAGAACTGAAGGAAATGTGTTTGTGATCCTTAGTGCTTGAGGATAAGGAGGAATTCAACTGCATTGTAATTAGTATAATCAACAAACTATGGATTACTTTTTTTTTTTAAATCAAGAGATAGGCACAGGTTATTTTTTATGGACTGGAAACAGTTCAAATTCCAATTGTGTGAAATTTTGTAGTAGCCATTGAAGCATGGCTCTTTATATGCTGCTCAGCAGTGTTTTCTCATTTTGCGTATATCATTTATAGTAAATGACTTATAATGCCCATTGTCTTTTCTCCATCTAGAAAACTATAACAATGCCACTCTGGCTGTCGTTGAACAGTTAATAACTAAAAGTTAGGTGTTAGATGTATGCTGTCAGTTAAGCAGCACCACCAATATGTGCACCACTGGTCTGTCAGGAAACAACAGTTAAAAAGCCACAGCACAAGCTGGAACTGTCTTGTATTCTACCAGGCAACCCTAAGATACTTCAATGATGGTATTATTTTGGTTGCCATATTCCTGGAATATGAAGAAAATATATAAGAAGGTGGTCTGAACTCTTAGTGGTTCCTGACTTAACACCCTGAAAGATCTTGAAGAAAAGGTTTCATTTAGGCAGTAGTATTATCAGTTTGTGTCTGACAGGGAAGGGAGACCTAGAGTTCATTTCTGTGGCTGGGAAGCTGAAAGCTGAGGTTCAGTTCAATTTCATCTTTATACCACAATTTCTCCCATTAGTACTTTTAACATGTCTGAAACCAAACACAGTATGATTTAGGTAGATGCATTTATCACCCAGACTTTGTAGACTTCCAACACTAACTGGGTACCTTAGGCCTGGTTATTTTCAAGGTGTCTGGGCTACAGACCAGTCATCACTGTACCTGAATGGCATTTGGATGCTAGGTCATGCTATTCATCAGCTCATCAATAGCAGTACAACGAACAGGACAATAGCAAATCTAGGCTTATAGGGCTGGGGGGCTCACACAAAACCAGCAGTGATTGCAGCTGCTTCATTTTAGAAGCAGACAGAAAAAAACACAAATTGGGCTTCCATCCTTTTTTTTTCTAATACTGTATTCTGAACATGAAAGCAGTCTGTGCTTCTGCTTAGAAAGGAATGTAAAAAGTGAGGGGCCAAAAAAGACTCAAAAAAGAACAGGTTTCTCTGTACTGATCAGCCAGCCAGTAAAGTCACTGGATGAAAATGGAAACAACATGGAAGCAGTGCAAAGCAGGACTCCCCATATCTATGTGACTATGCCACAATGTCATGTTGCTCCTTCGCCTTTCTACCCCACATCTTGCTTTCCTCTCCTCAACAGAGTTACAGGCTTAAGAGGAGGAATAAGAAGTGGTCTCACATAGCTCATCTTTTTGGTGCTCTGTCAAATATAGAGTGGCTGGGGAATATGAGCTCCTGTCCCTTTTTTGGGACAGTATTTTAAGCAGGAAACATTAATATATGAAAAGATGGACATGGCTGAGGCTTTCTTCTTCAGCTGTGTTGTAAGAAGCATCTATTCTAGATGGAATTTTAGGTTTGTGCAAAGTCTTTGGTGATCTGACTGAGATGCTTCTGCTGCACACAAAGCTGAAGTTCAGACACAACCTATATATGTAATATTTATATTAACTCTACATAGCTCCTTATTTGATATCTTCTCTCTGATGTATGTGTCTCTTACCCAATATTAAACAAGGCACTCAGGTGTGTAATTTTGATCATGAATTCTGTTTTTTAATCTGTATCCCTTAAAACTAGTCAAAATAGACTGCATATTTTGTTGAACCTACCCCTGCATTTGTTAGGTGTTACGAACTGGAAAGCAGGGATAATTAGCAGTTCCCAAACCTGAGGAAAATTGTGAAGATGGTTATATTAAATAGAGGAACTGCTCAGTCTGAGGTTACAAATAGGGCTGCATGGAAACAATTTTTTTTCTGTCCTGTTAAAATCCTGGAGAATTCAGAAGTGTGTCTGCTCTGCACTGAAATGAAAACAGAAGAGAGGTCTGTCCCATACCAGTCAGGTTAGGGCACTCACTAGGCTTTAGCTCTACTGTTACACCCATAATCTCAGCTGGTCAGAGATGGATCTTGCACTTTATTCACTCCTACAAGTGTCCTGGGCATGCATATTAACTACTCCAGAATTGAGTCTCTTTCCAGCTTGCCATAGGCCTGTGATATATTTCCTATTGAGATTTCTTTGAACACTTCTGAAAGAAGTTGGGTTGTTCACAGCAGATTTTTAGTGAACAGCCACTTCACTGAACAACTTACCAATGAGCTCTAGGGAGTCTGGAGCTTTTTGCATTTTAAAGGTATTTCCACTTTGAGAATTATTTATGTGTAAGGTGTATTTTCTAGAATTCCTTTTTTTTATCACAAGAATCAGAATAAACTTTCTTAAGACTTCTACCAGATCTAGCAAGTTAGGCATTTACCAAACATAAGAAAAAGTCTGTCTTTAATTTCAGCTTTCTATTCGCTCTTTCTAGGAGAGATACCTTAACTAAATGTACAAAACATAATTGAGAGTTACTGATCTTTGCTGAAATTCAGCCTTCAAGTATGTTTACAAAGATAAACAGGAACAGATTTGATCAAATTCACAGAAAACAGCGCTCATTATGCCACCAATTCATTTCACTCTGACGCCAGAGCTCTACTCACCTGACACTATCTTAAAAAACACTGATTGAATACAGTGTGCATTTTTGTTAGCTGGAATGCATTGCTTAGAATTGTTCCCAGAATATTTGCTATTATTATGTCCTTATCCCTTCTTTGGCTGTTTTGATGTTTCTCTGGTTGATAACTCTATTATTCCCCCATGGTTAATCCTCCCCTGGACTCTGCTGCTTGATTGTATGGGGGTGTTATCACCACTGATTGGCCCTGTCTTTTATTCCCTCTGTTTGTGTGGGAAGGGGGTTAAACCACTGAAAAGAAGGATTAGATGCAGGTTTATGGCTAGTAACTCAGCATTTAGATGACTGACGTCATGGTAATTAGACATCGGCAAGTTCCATGTAATGCCATCGCATAGTTATCACAACAATTTAAAATCCAAATGGGTTCTTTGCATCCTGTATTTGTTTCCAACATTTTAGGTTTTTTTTTCTTTTCTTCTTTGTGAGTTCACTGAGTTAAAAACCTCTTTTCCTTCTTGGAAACACAATTTGTGTTGGTTTCTGTCTACAACTGATTTGGTCCCAGTTGCTTCAAAATTCCTCTCCTGATTTGGTTAATCATAGGTTTATTTCTTTTTCTTCTTTTCATCATAAATTCTTATGTATGGTGTCTGACCTGCTTCCAAGAAAATCACATTACCTGAAAACTAGCTTGGCTACCTTTGACACTAGACAACTTCATATTGATTTTCAGGAATGGTTATTCGCACACAAACCTTAACAGCTTGGCACCTGTGTATCTATTGAACACTTGGTAGCCCCTGTTTCTGTGCATACCCTTGGGTCAATGAACAAACTGCTGTTGTCGATTGTATCCATTTGGCCAGCACCTCTAGGGAATAAAGAGGAACCACAGCTACAGAATCAAAGGTTAGTAAAGTTCATTAAAAACCCCTAATGTATCCCTCAGTTCCTAAGCACCAGTCTGGCAAAGATATGTACTTATTTGCAACCATGTTAAACATAGCTATCTAATAACTTTTATTTTGTTTTATAAAGGGACAGCTTCAAGTCACATCTAGCAGTGAGTTATGAATGCTTTTTTAATAGTTGGAATAGGATATCTGCGCATATAAATTTGCCCAAGTACATAGCTACTGGGTACATCTTTCTGGCTACTTCTAAGCATTTTAAAGACAATTGCATTTTTATTGTGAGATTGCCTAAGAGCTACTGCCAAGGTTTGTATTTCCATTTTTTTTTTTTATGGGTTTAAACTGTAACAAGTCAAGTTCAGGTTAGATATAAGGAAGAAGTTTACTGTGAGGGTGGTGAAGAGCTGGAACAGGTTGCCCAAAGAAGTGGTAAATGCTCCATCCCTGGCAGTGTTCAAGGCCAGATTGGACGAAGCCATGGGTGACATGGTCCAGTGTGAGGTGTCCCTGCCCATGGCAGGGGGTTGGAACTAGATGATCTTATGGTCCTTTCCAACCCTAACCATTCTATGATTCTATGATTCTATTGCTACTAAATAATGCCTATGTAAAGTTCTGGAGCCAAGCAAAATTCTGCAATACTTCAAAAAATCTCCCCAGGAAACTTCTGAGCCCTTGTCTTTCTCCTTTTTTATGTGTCTGGGTCTTTTCCAAGTGTTAATGAGTGTCTTTGTCAATCCATAGTTACTTGTAATCTTTATCTCTGGTATATGCCATTTACAGAAAATAAGAACAGAAAGAGAACAAAACCAATTGAAAACTCCAGGTTAATACCAGCATTTAGTTAAATGTAGCTTACCAGAGAGTGTGGTGTGCAGCTGTTTCATGAAAGGTCTCAGTATTTTCACTCAAGATAGAGACATCTAATGCTGATGTTCCCCAACTTAAGGAGATGTACACTGTTGGTACACTATTGTCCACTGAGAACTTTCTCAGGAAAGTGCAGTTGCAGCTGACAGACATAAAAGTGAATGTCAAAATGCACAGTTGAAATGTCTTAACATTTATTTAAAGTTATTAAGATCTGAGAGATGTCTGTGATCAGCTAAACTGGGGTTAAGGTTTTGGTTTTGTTTCCTTTTCTTCCCTCTAGAATGAGGCTTTCCTTATTAGCTTTCTCATAGACAGTGAGTGAGTTATGACATAACTTACCTGCTCATGTCTTTTCAATAATACTGTGGGGGTTACAATGATTTATTGCACTATAGGTCCGTTGGGATCTAGGAAACTGAGGTTTTATGTCTACCACTTGCCTAATCACAAATTTTACCTGTTTCTGCTTCTCAGTTTCTTTTCCTCTGTAAAATAAAAAGAAAGATACTGCTTGCTTTGTAAGAGGTCTTGAAGTTTCCTGGCAGGCACTATTGTTGATCTTCTTTACATCTCTGAAGAGCCTAGTCCCTTTGCTGAAATGAAACCCTTCAAAATTAATAATCCTTAAAATATCCACTTGGTTTAAAATTCATGTGTTTTGGACAGGCCCGTGTTACTTCTGTCAACACAAGAACACTCCCAAGTAGCAACTTCATTAATACATCTAAGAAACAAGACACTGCTGTTCTCACATTCGATGGCATAAATCTCTTCAGCTTCTCCAAAAGCATCTGTGCCTACTTCAGTAGATTCAGATGATTCTGACATTGTTCTGCATCCCTTGATTGTTATTATGAGAAGTTTCCAGCTGGTCTCTGTCTAGAATATGATATGAATACAGACAGCAAAGTTAGCACATTTCCCTTAGCATCACTTTTTCTAGTTTCTTGGCAGATAACTTTCATAACTTGGTTTTGACCCTAGGATTTCATTTGATATTGAAATAAAAGGGTTAATCCTCCTGTTAATAGTATGCATGTCCCCCCCCAAAATGCTAAACTATTTTTTGTTCTTTTTCTCTTTGTTTTTTTTTCCACTTAGGTTTGGGAAGAGGTAGTCTTACATCCGCTACCTAACACAGGATAGGTTTTTTAGGATGTTAATACCCTTTACATTACTCTTCAGCTTGTCAGGGCTTAAATTTAGAGCCAAGCTCTGTTAAAAGGACACCAAAAAGAAACAAAAGTAATTAATAGATAGATGAAAATAGATATTCTGTAAAGCCTCTTGAGATAATCTGTTCTTTCTAAAAGCAAATATTTGAGTTTCTATATTTCAGATTTTCAGCAGTAAAACATAAGACATATATCTCAAAGTCATGGAGCTTAAGCACTCCAGTGAGTATCTGCAAAATGAAGCTGTTTCAGGAGCGTATTCTTGCCATAAAAGCACAGAGTAGCCTCTGTGCCTACTATTGCAACTGTTGCTGGTTGGAATCATCCGTTGAGGTTCGCTATGTGACCTGTATGGAATGAATTTCGCACCCACCAGCAATTACTGTGCTGACTGCTGTCTCTATTATATAAAGCCATATTTGTACTGTTTTGGATCACGTTTGACACCTCAGAGGCAATAGGTGCATGACAAACTGTTTTAGTACTGCAAGTTTCTTTCCCACTATATTAATGAGCAGTGATGAGCAATGGGAAGTAAGCTTCCATTGCTCTTCCTTATAACCTGATTGCTTTTAAGGTGGCGAAGCATTGGATGCATAATGGTTTTATGTATTCTATTAAGTTTTACAGTGTCTGCCACCCTCTATGCAATGACTCACATTTACACCATTGAACCCTTTTCCCCCAAAGACAGCAAAGTTTCTTTCCAGGTGTCTGTTGGAAAAAGTCCCTAGTCTGTGCTAGATCTCAGACTGTGTTTAGGAACTGCTCAAAGGGTATTTGTTTTCTCTCACGGAAACATTGTCCGGGATTGCTGTAACAATCCAGTAGCTTGAGGAATATTTTGTGGTATAATCTAATTTACTGGTGTTGATGAAGCTATCTTGTCCTTGCAGCAATACTGAATAGCAGTGAAATCCCTTTCTGAGCATATCACTTTATAATAATGCACAAAGATGCCCCAGGATTATCCATAAAATTATTATAATACTTGTATTATCCTGGTTAGGTAACACATGAAACTTTGGGACCTCTCTGTTGAAAAATGTTGACCTCAGATTTAAACTAAAAGTTAAAGGATGGCCAGAAAAGAAAATCATTGTACTGGCTTTGGCTGGGATAGGGTTAGTTTTCTTCATGGTAGCTTTTATGGGACTATGTGTTGGTAACACAGGGATGGTTTTGTTACTGCTGAGCAGTGCTTGCACAGAGTCAAGGTCTTTTCTGCACCTCACCTCACCAGTGAGGATGCTGGGGGTACACAAGGAGCGGGGAAGGGACACAGCTGATCCTAACTGACCCCAGAGATACCCCACACCATATGATGTGCTCAACAATAAAAGCTTTGGGGAAAAGAAGGAAAGGGGAGACAGAGTTAGGATGTGTGTCTGCCCAAGTAACTCTTATGTGTGATGGAATCTTGCTGTCCCGGAGGTGGCTGAACACTTGTCTGCTGATAGGAAGCAGTGAATTAATTCCTTGTTTTGCTTTGCTCGTGTGCAGCTTTTGCTTTACTCTTTAAACTGTCTTTATCTCACCTCACAAGTTTTCTTACTTTTACCCTTCTGAGTCACTCCCCCATCCCACTATGTGTGGGGAGAAAGTGGCTGTGTGGTGCTGAGCTGCTGGCCGATTGACTGGTCTTAAGAGTCTGGGATTTCTGTAATAACATTCTAAGACGCCCCAGACCAATTCATGATGTGTGCCTCAAACAGGCAAGGTTACAATGGAAAGATATCATAAAAGAGCAAGAAATATTTCTGATAAGGATTTAAAACCCCCCATATTCTGTGAGACATTAGGAAATTTTACTGAGAGGTGGTAGGGAAGAATCTTTCTCAATGTAGAGACTGTTACAAACACTCCCTTGTTAGACTAAGATTTCTTTACACTTGCACTTAGCTATGTCATGCCTATTGTTGTCAACAGCATCAGACAGGACACTGTATTTTCTTTTCATTAGAGGACAGATGACCCATTGGTGTGATATGTATAGAATGCACATCTGAGGAGTGTCAATAGCCTCATTCAGGTAAGAGCTGGGGACTTTTAAAACTTTGACTTTATTTGCCTAAATTTCCCCAGCTGTAAGGTGGGAAAAACATTCTCACATTATCCTCTGCTAACAGTAAACTTTATCCAGACTGGCAGCAAGAATCCACCTAGTCAGAGAAAAGTACCTGATCAAACAATCCAAACAAAACAGAAGTGAGTCTTTTTGCTATCTCAGAGTACAAAATACACGTGGTGGTTATGATTGGTAGTTAAAAGAGAAACAAACCAAGGAATGGCCAAATTAAATGGCACAAAAAAAAAAAAGGTTAAAAAAAATCATTTATGAAGCAGACAGATAATTTCAAAAAGCTTTCATACCAGGAATAGGGCACCATTACAATGAGAAAACCTTTAATTATGTTGTAAAGGTCTGATATTCCACTGAAATGTCATTTCAAAATAAACTTCTAACAGTTAATTATCAGTGATATTTAACTTGGGGGAAAATTAAATATCACCACATACTCCTGTGATCATTTTATTGCTTTTGTAGACATTTTAATATTTTAATGGTTTCCAAGTAACAATGAAAAAGGCATGCCACCAAGTATATTTTCTTGGCTTTTTGTGGATAATCATATAACCTTTTCTTTGTCTTCTTCATACAAAACAGACCTCTGAGTCAGTGAGGGACAGGACTGAAGGGAAACCTTTTAGTAATAAATATGGGAATAAACATTGTTATGCATCCCTTAGCCAGCATGATTCCTGGGAAAGAAGTTTTATTAACTCTTATAACTAGAAATACGAAGCTGAATGAACAAATATTGAAGCCCTATTAGCATTCAGCTAGCAAATCAGATGAATGTGCTGTGTTTCAGTTAATGACCTATGTATTATCTAAAGCTTATAAAATGTACAGAGTGACTGGACCTAAGAATGTATGCAGTGACCCTTATCATGCACAGACTGGAAGACTGGAAGAGGAAACCTCCTGTGCTCCTGTTGTATAAATCAATACTATACAAGCTAAGGACTGAGATAGCCAGGAAAATGTATGAATTTTAATGCCAGAAGGGACTGTTATGTGAATGACTATTCAACCAGCTATTCTGATTGAATTGTCTCTAGAAATGGATAGGTCCAACTGATTGCAATTGCCTAGGTGTTATACTGGTGAGCCAATGAAGACCAGAATTAAAGGGATTTGGCTCAAGAATGCTGATTTGTCCCTCACTGCAACATTTAAGCGCCTGATTCTAGAAGCTGTTTTCAGTTCCCAACATTGTGTCACTAAAATTTCCAAAATAAAGAATAATTTTATCTTAAAATACTCAAATCATCCTGAGATAAGCATTATAAAAAAGGGTAGGTAGGAAAAGGATAGAAGATCTCTTCATCGGGGACTGTAGAGACAGGACAAGGGGGAATGGATTTAAACTTAAACAGGGGAAGTTCAGGGTAGATATAAAGAAGTTCTTTACTGTGAGGGTGGTGAGGCACTGGAACAGGTTGCCCAAGTGGTAAATGCTCCATCCCTGGCAGTGTTCAAGGCCAGGTTGGACAGTCTTGAGTGACATGGTTTAGTGTGAGGTATCCCTGCTTGTGGCAGGGGCTTGGAACTAGATAATATTAAGGTCCTTTCCAATCCAAACCATTCTATGATTCTATAAGATGACTGTAAGTTCCATATAGGTCTTACTAGTTTGTTTAGCATTAGCTGAGATGTTCACAGACTCTGGTTTCCAGGGGCTTTACTTGAAGATAACATAATTTGTGAAATAATTTGTGAAATATGATAAAAATAACGGAAATTGAAGGTATTGTAATTTTTGTCAAAGTCAACAATCTCTTGCCATGGAATCATGAAATTAACGGTTTTGCTTGCCCCTATAAATTAACCTATGTGCTGATTGATGTTCAGAGATACTGCAAGACTGAATCTTTTCATGGTAGTAGGAAATGCATCCAATATTTCTTCAATGTGTGAAGAAAGTGTAAATGCTTCTAAGCTAGAACTTACAAGACTGTTTTTGACTCTTTTAATGTGCAACAGGTTTCTGCATCATTCATAAGGTTGCACAGTCTTCTAAGGTCATATTATTTAAATGCTTAAATGTTCCCCAAATTCTATGCCTTATTTGGGCACAAGGTGCGTTGGGTTGACTGCTAGACTGAAAGAGTAGCCAGTTCATTGGAAACAATGCTACCCAATGGGATTTGTACCTCTGCACCCATAAAATAAAGTTTTACAGAGTACAAGAGAGATTGCTTCAGTTAGTGTTTTATTTTTCTTGATGCTTCTTGATAGTAAACCTTTTAAAGTTCACATTTTCATAGGTCTATGTAAAATCTGCTTCCATCAAAGTGGTTGGAGGTATGTCAGGTAATTTCACTCATAAGCAGGTAGCATGACAGGACTATTTGAGAATTTGGCTATTAAAATGAAGAGCTAACTCTGAAGAGCCAGGCCAAAGAAATTCCTTGAGCACTTTCTCTTTCTTTAGTAAAGAGCTCGTGGCAGTGTCCAGAGGTCTGTTAGGATAATCACAGCATTTTCTCTCTCTTTTGCTCAGATGCAGGTCTCCGTCTAGTGAGAGATTAAGAATCTGATAGCCTTAGGAGTTTGTTGGTTTGGACAACTTCCAGCCTCAACTCTCTCCTTTCTAACCCCTAAGATGGCCAATAACTTCTCTTTTTCTTAAAAAAGTCCTTTTGTCCTTAATTCTAAATGCCAGGTCTTAGCACTAAGCCAGATATTGAGGGCACGTAAACTGGTGTCAATGGATCTGTGTGGATTTATCTCTGCTAAAGATTTCTTTTACAGTTATTTATCAAACAGTTACAGTACTTTCGAGGGGGAGTCACAGAGAGTCTACAGCGGAGGTAAAGATGGTATTACCACCTAAACTGTCTCATCTTTGACACTGCACTGTGTTATAATTTCATCAGAAAATTGCATTTTACATCCACCTTTGCAAAGATAAATATGACTGCAAAATACTGGTTGCAGAGATTTCTGCAACTTCTTTTTTTACCTGTTTTTCTTTTGCAAATTGTTGTAATCTGTTATCACTCCAAATTATTACAGATTCACAACTCATGCTTTTAGTTCTTCAGGTCCCCAGATAAAATTCTGTTGCAAATATAATGAGGAGCACATTAGATATGAAAGACAGGGGAGACAACAGGCACTTACTAATGCGTGGAGATGTTTCTGAGGGATTTGAACTACTTTGTTCCATCAAGGTCAACCAGCTTACTTTTCCAGACAATGTGGAATTTCAAAGAAAATCAACAGTTTTTTTCAACCCGTTTTGAAACACTTCCTTCCCAAGACTTAAAAACCACAAAGAATAATAAACAATAAATTGTTTCATGGAGAATTTTTTAGATATTTTTCTGGCACTCATAGCATCCTTTTTTTTTTCTTAAGTGGAAATATTATTGCTTTTGAGTTCTTAAACATATGATAAATGGTCTCACAAACACTAAGAACAATCCAGAATATGTAGTGTTATATGTCGGCTAAAAATCTGATTCTGGAGGAAGTGGAAAAAGCAATAAAAATAAACTTATTTTAAATTGAAATAATCTTCTGACCTTCTTGGAGTTTAAGTGAGTGGTAGTGAATGACTCAAAACATAATATCTGGTAATAGATGAGCAGTTATTATGCTGGGGGTGATTCTCAGCTGGCTGAAGTCTTTGGAGGTCCCACTGTTTCACTGAAGAACACTTTATGTCAGTAGCATGAAGACTCATGTACATTACCAGCTCTTCCTCAACTGTTGCCATCTCTAGAATGAAGTTTGCAGCAAACAGCGGGAATAAAATATACACGGTGGCTATTAGGTGAAAATTTTTGGGGTGAGTTGAGTATTACAGACAACATGATCAAAATGATCCATTCTTTACTTAAAATCTTGGTTCTAAATCAAGATTTTTTTACAGTTCCCTTATGTCCACTGGATGAACATTTGTCTTCAAGCTTATACTTTTTTTTTTTAATGTGATTCAAAAGAGCACAGTGGAAGTTATTCAGAGTTTAATAGTGGTTAGCTGATTTATTTCTTCTTAGTAGAAGGAAGGCTATTCAGATGTTCGGTACAAAAAACTTAGTCCTTCTTTTCCCCAGTATCTCTATCATGCCTTAGTTTACAGAGTAATTTGGGAAACCTGACATAACAGATATAGACAGAACTTCCTCTCTTAGACAGTAACTACCTAGAAACTGAAAATGAAGGAGAGGAATGGCTGCTAACACTGAAAATTCTGTGAGTAGTCTTTTCCTTACTAAAATTTACACAATATATCATTAAAGACAGTAAACACAAATACACACTTACATGCATGCCTGTGCATACACATACACAGAGAGAACTGAGGTCAATGGACCTCCATCCATTTATATCATTCGTGGATCTCTGTTTCATCAGGATGGAATAATGTTGCCTTGCAGCACTCTCATTAATTCTGTCAGTAGCACAGAGCATGATTTTAACTTAAGAAGAAGTAACTCCCATTGATATTGAAAAAATACTGAAGAGAACAAAGTGGATTGATTGGATGTGCTTTTTTTTTCCATAGCTTGTCAAATGAAAGGCTGAAGTAAAAGAAGCAGCTGGTTGCTCAAGAAACTTGGGCAGCACTTTGGCCAGGCATGAATTATACTGCCTAAAACATAACAGCGGAAAGAGCTAATGCAAACATCGGAGAAGGGCTAGCAAGCGTTCAGAAATAGAAAACATTGTGAAGTATAACTGCAAGACTCAAAGGACATGAAAGATCTAGTCTGACTTTCCGTCCTCCATCTGCCAGTATGAACGCATATGTACAATATAGGTTGCCATTTCCAGCACAGGTTTTGTGGTTCTAACCTTCTGGCAAACATATAAAAAATCCATTAAAGTGAAAGCCAAACTCCTGTCAACAGCCCAAGGAGAAGGATATAGCTCTGGCTTCTATAATTTTGCACACAACCCAGATGGAAGTACAAGCACTTCTATGTTGAAGTGCCAAGTAACTCTCCCAAGGCTTATATTATCTTTTCTTCGTCTTGCCTCAGAACAACTTCCATGCTTCTGGGGACTCCGCAGCTGTGTGCACTCTAGTGAAAGACTATGCCTGGCGAGCCAAGTCCTGTGTATTTGCTTTCCAGCTTCTGTAACAAGGCTTCTCCTCCCTCCCAGTCCCATCAGGGACTGTTCAACCAGGAAATGCAGCTGCAGAATCTTCACAGTTTCTTTAAAGCAATTTTAAAGGAAAAGTCCTTCATTTTCTCGAAGCAAGCTACGCTGCAAACAAAAGTACACCAAAGCAATGATGCAGTAGCTGTCGAGGAGGAAGATGAGGAAAATAATATATGAAGCTGAAAGAGGGAAGTTGGAATTTAGCAGAGTTGACAGCTTTTAAACACAAATCTATGCTTTAATTACGTTACTTTAACCTTGCCATCAGCATCCTCTGTTCTGAAGAACATACAGTTTGAGCTTCAAGTTCCTGTAAATCAGAAGATTAAGACACAGAAGTGGGATATAGAATGTTTACTATACCAAAATCATTAACATTGAATACCATCATGTCTATAAATAGTGTTTTGCTAAATAATCTTTAAATAATATTGGCTAATATTATCCCTTACTTCCTCATAAAGCCAAATATTGATTTGAGAAAAACGTGACCTCCAAGTAAGTTTTATATCAACTTAATCCATCTTACTTTAGTGCTGGATATGCCTTTTGCCCCTTCTCAATAAGAATAAATGTATTCTTCCTAATTTGACAGCATGATAACTGAGCTAGTATTATTCAAGGGATGAAGAAAAACAAGGGGGCAATACAGAGGGACTGTTTCACCCAGTAGGTGTAAGAAGAAGAGTCTTGTTTGTAAATGAATCTATAATAGGAATAAATTTCTGCCCTATCAGTTCATTCCATGTACTGGGCAGTTATCTTCCTGTATTCAAAATCAAATTCTGGAAATCTTGGTTGCCTTCAAATGGATGACTTCTGGATATAAATTTCTTTGCCTTCGAATTTCACAGAATTGTATGTGAGGGAGAAGAGATTAATCAGTAAGCTTTGGGAACTCTGTGGTATTTTACAGAACATACCTTTTCCTCCTAGTAGCTTGAAGACTAAAATAACCACTTTCCTGCACTGCTTATCTTTGGTTGTTCTGGGGCAGCTCTATAGCCGTTCTTATGAAGTGAAAACTTAGCTATAGGGAAGTCTTCACACCTGAGTGTGAATGGGCCTGGGATCTTTAGATATCTCTTCTTGCTATCATGTCAGAGAGACGATAACTTGGGCTCTTCCTTGCAGAAAGGACTGTAATTCATAAGAGGGCTCTAACATCACTTGTTGCACTGAGATTGACAGCCAAACCTCAGCTCAGTCTGCGCATAAACTTCTGAACAAAAGACGCTCTGGATTACACCTCAGGCTATGGAGATAGTTTGAATTCAGACAGCAGCTAAGATAATTTTCCAATGTTACACTGTGGTTCTAACAGTAGTGACTCTAAGCATAAAATCAATAGCCTATCCTACCATAAATTTCATCCATTCCCCTACACAAGTTGCATAGTCTGTCTACATCTATTGGTACATCTTAAGCTAGAAATAAAAGAACACAGCCTTTTTTTCTTAGAGAGGTGGTAAGAATAAATCAATGAGAACTGTAGATTTCTCATGTAGTGATCTAGGTTATTATCAAAACAAGCAGCTATACAGAAGATACCTGCGCTTGTGTGGGGGAAAGGGCAGCTTGTTTTGGTAATTTTTGATTGCACTGAATAGCATTGATGGACTCTCAGGCATATGAAGGATATAATTTCATATCATTCAAGTTAGGTCAAGATACCCTGAAGACTAGGTAATTTAAAATGTGACACATAAATCTAAATAACATTTCTTTAATGACAGATGTAGTTTTTGCAGTTGAATTATTTAGTTAACAGAAAAAAAGAAGTAAAATTGCAGGAAATTTTCTGCTTTATTCTAACTTGGCTGCAGTATGTAAGACTCTGTTATTTATTTCTATCTCTATCAGCTGTAGTATCATTTTCAAAGCCACTAGATGTGAGTAGTAGGGATGTTAGATCAGAATCACTGTTACTGTTCCTTCCCATTCACATGCATCCTTTTGCCAAAAGTAAATATTTTTTTTAGGAATTTAGTGTTAATTTAGAATTTAGATTGACAACCTCACTGATTTATATATGTAGCTATTTTTCCTCACACATGGTTTTTAATGTTTTAATCTTAATTCATATTTTGAAGTTTCTTATGCGATTCATACATCTGATGATTTGTGTGAGAGAGGTGCCATCAAGATGACCATCATTTATGAAAAGCTCTCCTGAGAAACCACAACTTTTTCTGTTCTGTGCAAGCCGGCTGGCTATTATGAGTTATTGCTGAGTACAGGGTTCATGACTAGCTGCTGGGTTGACCTGAAGGAATAAACCTCAAACCTCCAAAACAAATAACATCTTTTAGTACCTGACTGATGGATGACAATAATCACTCAGGCTCATGCAGTGCCATTATTTCAGCCTGTTAAGCTCACTAAGCATGTAAGATTGGGCTGAAATTCTAGGGAAAAAAAGAAAAAAATGAAAAATTATTTATTTTTTTTAAATAACATGTAGGGGGAAAAAACCCCACAAACCACAAAACAACCTATAAGATAAAAGACATCATCAAATATGAGTAACTAATACTCACCATGCTCTAGATCCCAATGACCATTAAATATAATTTCAAAGAAAGGCTATGGGGATGATCAGAAGGCTAAAATGCCACAATCTACAGGGAAAAAACTGATTAAGCTGGATCCAATAGAAAAGCAGAAGGAGATGGGAGCTTGATAATAGTAAAAAAAGATAGATGGGTAGATGCTACAAAGTTCAAATGGAAAACTTGTTCTTCCTGGCCATGGCAGTCAGGACAAGTGCGATGGACATTTAATTGCAATAACAAAGATTAAATTTCAGTATTAAGAAAATTTAATGTTAAGAAAATCTTTCTATCAGTAAGGTTAGTGAAGCACAAAAAACGTTTTCCCATTTGCTCAGAGTCTTAATCTACCTCTGTTAAGAGTTTTTCAGATATAGACTAAGAAAGCAGTTGTCAGACATGATACAAACATGGTTCATTTTATCTCATAAAAACGAGTTTTCTAGAAAGGCCCTTGAGATCCCTTCCAGACTGAAGAATCTGTGGTTGCATATGGAACAAAACCAGAACTCGCTCCACACTACATAAGGAGCACTAATTACCACAACAACCATGAATCCTCTGATAGTTTATCAGTTGAACTTTGCTAACCCAACATATGTATTGCTCACATTGTTGGGCCTTCTCCAACTCCTCCCAGCAAATAGGCTGGAAGACAAAAACAAGGGACTTTAGGGAGACTAAGAAAAATGATAATGAAATAATTTTCTGCCTTGTTGTAGTGGGATGGCTGCAACCTTGACAATCAAATTATATTAGAAAATTTATAGGAAAATATACCCTTTTTTTGGTTTTGTAAAAGTTAAAGCTGTAAGAAAGGAGGCAAGGATGTGGTCATGTAAGGACAAAAAGTAATATGAGCATGACATATCTATTTGCCCAGTAAAACATTTCGTAGACTCATAGAATAGTTAGGGTTGGAAAGGACCATAAGATCATCTAGTTCCAACCCCCTTCCGTGAACAGGGACACCACACACTAAACTATGTCACCCAAGGCTCTGTCCAGCCTGGCCTTGAACACCTCCAGGGTTGGAGCATTCACAACTTCCTTGGGCAACCTATTCCAGTGCCTCACCACCCTCACTGTGAAGAACTTCTTCCTTAGATCTAACCTAAAGTTCCCCTGTTTAAGTTTATAGCCATTACTCCTTGTCCTACCACTACAGTCCCTAATGAAGAGTCCCTCCCCAGCATCCTTACAGGCCCCCTTCAGATACTGGAAGGCTGCTGTGAGTTCTCCATGCAGCCTTCTCTTCTCCAGGCTGAACAGCCCCAACTTTCTCAGCCTGTTTTCGTATGGGAGATGCTCCAGTCCTCTTATCATCCTCGTGGCCTCCTCTGGACATGCTCCAAAAGCACCATGTCCTTTTTATGTTGAGGACACCAGAACTGGACACAATACTCCAAGTGAGGTCTCACAAGAGCAGAGTAGAGGGGCAGGATCACCTCCTTTGACCTGCAGGTCACGTTTTTTTTGATACAGTCCCGGATACAGTTGGTTTCTGGGCTCAAGCGCACACTGAAGCCGGCTCATGTCGAGTTTCTCATCAATCACCACCCCCAAGTCCTTCTCCGCAGGGCTGCTTCGAATCTCTTCTCCACCCAGCCTGTAGCTGTGCCTGGGGTTGTGCCGACCCAGGTGTAGGACCTTGCACTTGTCTTGGTTTAGGTAAAAATATTGTTTCATCCCATAAAACTTGTACTCTTTGTTTACAAATATGTAACTCACATTGACATTTGGAGTAAACCAAATTTATTGATAGTTTTTACCAAGTCACTAATTCACGTATGTTAAGCCTGTCTTAGCTGAAACAGCATTCCAGCATT
Source organism: Nestor notabilis (assembly GCF_000696875.1). Lineage (NCBI taxonomy): Eukaryota > Metazoa > Chordata > Aves > Psittaciformes > Psittacidae > Nestor > Nestor notabilis. The sequence continues at coordinate 22,206 of NW_009925975.1, read as the reverse complement.
AATTTGTAAGCCTAATCAACCTACCTTTCTGTACAATATTAATGATAAGCATTACATAAAGACGAATGAGGGTGACCAAGCACTGAAGCAGGTTGCCCTCAAAGGTTGTGAGGTCTCCATCAGTGGAGAAATTCAAAACCCAACTGGGCACAAACCTGAACAACCTCCTATAGGTTAACCTATTATGTCCAGGGGTGTTGGAAGAAACAATCTCCAGAGGTCCCTGTTGACCTCAACCGTGCTGTGATTCTATGATTAATAGAAAAATACAGGCATCTTCAGAGGATGCCTGAGCTCTGTGGTGGTTTTTCTCCACTAACCATCAAAAAAACCTGAGGTAACTAAATTCCTAGTGTTACACTTTCAGTGAAGTATCCAAACTTAGTTTATGTTAGACCAAGTCAAGAGAAGGACTTTAACAGCTAACAGCATCCCAGCCTGTACCAGCACCAGTGTGGCAACAGGGCCAGGGCAGCGCTTGTCCCCCTGTGCTGGGCACTGGTGAGGCTGCACCTCGAACCCTGTGTCAGTTCTGGGCCCGTCACTGCAAGAGAGACATTGAGGTGCTGGAGCGGGTCCAGAGAAGGGAATGGAGCTGGTGCAGGGCCTGGAGCACAAGTGTGATGAGGAACGGCTGAGGGACCTGGGGGATTTAGTCTGGAGAAGAGAAGGCTCAGGAGGGACGTTATTGCTTCCTACAACTACCTAACAGAAGGTTCGTAGTGAGGTGGGGGTCAATCTCTTCTCCCAAGTAACAAGTGATAGGACAAGAGGAAATGACCTAAAGCTGTGCCAGGCGAGGGTTAGACTGGAGATTAGGAACAATTCCTTCCCGAAAGGGGAAGCCAGTATGTTCAGTCCTTCACCTTCTGTGATTTATCTAAGCTAGCACCAAGGTACCTCAGCAGCCAAAAGATATGAGCTGTTTGAGGGAAAACAGCTAGTAAGATGAACAAGAGGGAGACAGGATTCATAGACACTATGGTTTGCAGAGCTGTTAGATGCTTTATCTACGACCGAAGGTTCACAGAGCAGATAATCAGTAAACACAGACTATAATCTGGAACAATCCCTTTGTTTCACATTTGTCCTAATACAAGCTCATATTAAAGATAAGTGCTGACTTCTCAAAGACCATACATAATCACAATTTTCCCAATATCTACCATGGCTTGTTTTGCACATCAAAGCCACCTTTGTTATACTTTCTATTTACCAAGGTGCAAGAAGTGTTACAGGCTCTTTTGAAGCATGCAAATCACAAACAAGGACTTGTCTTAAACACTTGATTGTGCATGCCACGTTCTTTGACTTGCTCTTCTCCAGGACAGACAAGTAGTGACCTCACTGGAATCTGACTTTCTGAGCGACAATGATTCAGTGTTCTTAAGCATAATGAATAACTCCTGGTTCTTTCTCCCATGTTGGTCACAAACTGCCAGTGCTTTTTCCCATTTCTTTTGTCTTCAGTTCTTTCTTCCCTGTCATGAACTCTGTTGGAAGCTTTGAATCACTCCCAGATGCTGCTCAGTATTTGAAAGAGTAGACAAATGCTTTTTGTAAAGCACTGCAAGAGACTTGTGGGTGGTTTGTGGCAGTATACTGTGCTCTCAAGGGTAGTAATTTCTTAAAGGAAAATATACAGCTGATTTTCAGCATTGGTACAGATGGCCAGCATAACCCTTTTTGTGTTTTTCAAATGTTTTTAAAGTTGTTATTTCCAAAATCAAATAAAATTTCTATCTTAGAAAAGTTAAGTTTTATTGGAAATGTCCAAAAGCCTTATCTAATCTTATGTAAGTACACATGAGAGGAGATGAGCAAAGGGACTAGATATCATCATGATGGAACATATATTTTATCAGGTTTAGATATACCAGGCTTGGGGCTGGATCCCACACTGGCTGTTTCTGCATGAAACCCACCAGCTTCAGGGAAGGAAATCCTGATTTATACTTACAGTCAGCAGCTCTGTCACTGACTCAGCCAGGAGAAAGAAAGGGAGGATTAGGTATTACCGTATGGGTGGATTTGATGACATGGCACATCAGACCCACAGAAGAATATGGTTTTGGAATCGATGGTGGCTACAGAGGTGGCTTCTGTGAGAGCCTGATAGAGGTTTCCCTCAATGTCTGATAAAACCAATGCCGGCTGACTACAAGACAGACATGCCACTGGCCAGGGCTGGGCTTATCAGTCACTATAGTAGCACCTCCAGGATAATGAATTTAAAAAGGGGAACAGCTGATGCACAGGAGAAATTGCAGCTGGAGAAAGGAATGAAAATATGTGAAAGAAACCACTCTGCAGACACCAAAGTCAGTGAAAGAGGAAGGAGGAGGTGCTCCAGAAGCTGGAGGCTGTGACTCCATGGGAACCCTGTGCTGGGGCAGGCTCTTGGAAGAACCTGTGGCCCCATGGAGAGAGGAACCCATGTTGGAGCAGGAGCTGTGACCCTGTGAGGACCCATGCTGGAGCAGGCTGCTCCTGAAGGACTGGGGGACCCACACAAGAGCAGGGGAAAAGCATAAGGAGTCCTCCCCTGAGGAGGAAGGAGCAGCAGAGGTGACATGGGATGAACTAACCACAACTGCCATTCGTAGAATCATAGAATGGTTTGGGTTGGAAGGGATCTTAAAGCTCATCTAGTTCCAACCCCTGCCATAGGCAGGGACACCTTCCACTAGAGCAGGTTGCTTAAAAACCTGTCCAACCTGGCCTTAGTTTCTGTTCTGGTTTTGATTGTGACAGTGTTTCAGCATACACTTTTCAAAACAAGCATTACTCTTCTAGCTAGTGGTGTTGATTAGATTATGCTTCTCAGACTTCAGAACTTCATATTCCCTGTTCCCCTGTGCCACTGAGGGAAAATGATAGAGCTGCTTTGGTGGGCACCTGATGCCCATACAGGGTCAACCCACCACAGTAACAAGGCTTTGGTCTTGCCTACAAAAACACCCTGCAAAAAATACTCAATATCCCATCCCACAGGGAAAAAGGAGTTCAATTCTCAAATCAAGATGGTGCTTCGTTTTTGTTCTAAAGCAAGAAATTTGGCAGGCCTTGTAATCTCTGCCTAACCAAAATAACACAACTATAGACTGCTGTTCCTGTTTGTGATTATCCAACCTTTTTTTTTCCCCCAAGTCATTCTAAATGGTTCCTCAACTATTTCCTGCAGCAGTAGGCTCCTTCCTGAAGAGTTAATCATGCCCAGTATAAATACATACCACTATTTAAAGTTTGTTGTTTTTCATTTCATCTATGGTGGAGGTGGAGGGAGTTGAGTCTCCCTAGACAGCTCATCAGTTATAAAGGTTTATTTCTTAAAAATAAACTGAAGCCTTATTTTTTGAAACCCTTTTCACTGTCATAACCACAAAGAGAACTTGCAAGTGAAGCCTGTTGTGCTATCACCTTCTGAAGGCGGACAGACTCCATCTACAGCAAACGAACTGTTTCATTTGGCATTTTCTCTTTTCAGGGTGGCTCTGTACCAACACTGATACAATTATCTGAGTTCAAAACTGATAGCAGCAAAACCTGACATATCCTACATTAATTTTTGGAGGTGGGAGTGTGACTGGCAGGAAAATCACTTATATTGCTGACCTCTGGGTTTTCATCATTGGCCTTGAGAACTTATGAGCTATTAAAAAAGAATAAAGGAGTGCTGTCAGTGTTCAACAGTTTGCATGTCTACTTGCTCTAAAAAAAGTCCTGCTCTTGACACTAAAATCCACTTTCTCTTCCAACACCCACGCCAGATTTTCCTACTGAGAGATGCAGTACCAATCCTCCACCCACTGACCACACTGACTTCTCACTTTTTTAACATTGTTGAGGCCAAATTAATTTAGCTGATGGAGTTTTTTCCATACAGAGAGTTCAATCTAGAGTTTCTGAAGTTAATGGAAGTCCTTCTATGCATTTTATTGGTTGTATCCAGCTAGCAAAAAACAAAAACTCCTGCTTTAAGTTCAAGTTATTATGAGGAAAAGATCCTAGTGAAAATAAATGGTCAGTCTTTTAAAGAGAGGGCAGTTATGCTCACCTGATGGGGTTACATCAGCTTTGTCCTAATAAAATGATTTTCATGTTATGCAAGTAGTAGCCTCTGGAATGTGTGGAAGCCGCATCTGAGGGCTTGGCTTGACACCTCTCAGCAGGGTAGACAGTAGTGAATTTGGTCATCTCAAGGCTCAGGACTGAGCTAGATCAGAAGAAGTAAAGAAAAGCAAGGAAGTGGTACAACTGAAGGACATATCCATGTAAAAAATTAGAATATTGACCTTTCTGCTCCTCCCGCCAGAACATGAAAAGGGCGGAAACAGCAACAATTTTTGGTGCAGGTTCAACCCACTCACTTCAAAAACAATTACCATTCTATGTTTGCTGAGCCTCCTCCTCCAGTACCATTGTTGGCAACATCTAACCTGATTTTCTTGCACTCTTGCAAAGAGAAAGGAAGAATCAAGGAAGATTTGCCACTTTCTCAGTGAGTTAGTTGCTCTAGACAACTTCTTTTTTAGCTTCTCTCTAGAGCTGCCCCTGCTACCTGCTATCTAAAATTACAGCAGTTTCAGTCAGGCCTGTGTGATACCAACTGGTTTTGGGGTTCTGCAAGGAAACTCTTAGGCCTGTCTAACACACAGAGGTCACATAGTTGTATCTAAAAATGCACATCAATTCTAGGGAATGCCATATGAGACAAGAGTTAACCCATTGAGAGCATAAACCTGGGATGAGAAAAAAACAGAGTTTTGTAACAAAATTGCTCAGCTTTTTATATTAAGAGCATATCTTAGATTTTAAAATGGAATAAAGGAAAGCTTGTTCATTTCTTTGAAAGAAAGTTCTCAGGGAAAGATATGGCTTGTGTGTCAAAATAACTGACTTTTACAGATCATCATAATTTTTCTTTTAACATTCAAATGTGTATGTCTCAAAAAATATCCTGGTACAAATTTGTATGCCAAAATACAACCCTCATCTCTCTGCCTACACCCCCTGCCATTTCAGATTTCTGAAATGGAATAAGAAAAAAAGCACTTAGAAATGCTCCAGGTTGATCTTCACTATTATATTTTTAACATTTTTAACATCTTTCTTGTTACTCTTCTATACAAACTTAATCAGATGTGTTCTCTAACTTCTATTTCACAGAAATTCTCCTCCCCACCACCCATACTTCTCTTTTTGTTGCCCTTCTCAGGACCTTTTTATTGCTTTCACTTACTTTTTAGGACAAAGTGATCAAAACTGAATGCAGTTTTCATGTGGTGAATATATGCAAGTGATTCCTATGGAAGCCTTAATATTTTGTAAAGGATTCTTCATTCAATTTTAATTTAACCTTCAGTCTCATTTGCTTCTTTAAATCACTGTTAAGCATTGAGACTGTGTCTTACACTAAGTGTCCTTGCAGCATTTGTTTTCTCCAAGAGAGTAGGTTTTTGTAGGGTTTGTCATGTTTCAGCAAAATGTGGTTTTGTCAGAATCCCCTGATTAAAAATATTATGGGAAAACACACCAGTTTTAACAAGAAGTAAATCCAATGGCAACAGAGTGCCTTCCTTCCCGGATCTAGAATGATCAAAAGTTTTATTGAGGAGTCTGCTTAGGCCATAGTAAATTGAGCTAAACTCCTAACTCTGCTTAAAATCAGGGACTTGCATCACTGATACCAAGATGTTATTAACTCTTGAGTCTCCAAACTGTGTGGCTGCGTGTATATTTGTTCTGATAAAGAAAGTTTCCTAAATGAAGTCCAACTCAGGTTCTAAAAGATTTTCTAAGATTTTCATGGACCAAAACCTGTCTATCTCATACCTAACTTCAGCAAAACTTCGTCACATTTTCTGTAGAATTGCATCACTGTGAAATCTTGCTGAACAAATCGAAGGATAAATTATAACAAAGGTATACAATTTTATTCAGTATGTTGTGTATACAGGTTGAACAGATGCCACCAATCATATGTAGTTTCATGCTAATCTCATCTCCAATGAACTGTATTTTCATCTGTAGCTACAAGTGATTAAAACATGCTCTCTTTTCAAGGAAAAGAAACAAAACTAAGTAAAAAAATACTTTTAAATTTCTTTCAGAGCTGATGGAACTCTCCAGGATCTTTTCTTTTCTGAAATACACAACTATCTTTCCACCTTCTTACAGTATTTTACTTGGCTACTTGTTGAAACAAAACAAAGTGTATATGAATCTTTCTGAGCCTGTTAAGCCCATGTGAGAGCACCATGCCCAGCACATGTGACCTTCCATGAAGCAGACGATTTAGAAGACAGCTTCTTCCTCTATCTGAAAAGGTGACTCTGCTAAATTTGTAACATCTATCAACAACCTTGCATTTTCTTAAATTTCATCCATGAGATGCATGAAGATGACTATGATATGGTCAACATGCATGTTCATCTTGGTCCTTGGTTGAGATGGAAGGATGAGCTTAAAGACCATCACTATTTTCTTGTTTTCCATGAACTTCCTTCCAGACCAAATCAAACATGAAGCAGTGTACTGCAGTACTTCTATGCTTTTGTTGGCCATTCAGAATTGAAGTCTCTTTGAAGACCTTGGTAAGCTCTTCTTCATCCAATTATCCAATTGCACTTTTATTATACTTACTTCATCAAATATAGATGAAATTAACAAATGAATCCACAAAAAATAAGGAGGTGTACAACCAACTAGATTCCCATATTGCTTTATTGAATGAGTCTCTTCATCCATTGGAAACTAAAGTGAAAAAATGTGTGACACATTATTGTATGTAGGTGCATTGTATGTCAATGTGGTTTCATTGACTTACATGTGCTGAGTACACAAACTCTTACAATAAAATCCTATGCTGTCCTTGTAAATTCAGATAGTACTCTTTGCCTGGGAAGGGAATATTGGCATACAAAGCACAGCACATTAGCAAACAATAATGAATTGAAATACTGTCATTCACTTGGTTAAGCACGGGATGGAGCAAAGTCAAGTGCTTTATGAAGTCTTTGGGGTTCAGATGCTCAGCTGGAATAAATCAATATTGCTCTAATTAGATACGTTCAAGTTCATAATCTTCAAATCAGGTCCACTGTTGTTTTTCTCTCACTATATCAAAACAAATTGATCTTTACCTTGATCTAATTCTAACTGATCATTGAAGACAGAGAAAAATTCTGACATTTTTAAACTTGGTGAGAAAGTAAGTTTAGAGATAGTGCCTAGGTCTGTCAAAGTTTGGAGAACTTATTTCATCTCCATTTCATCCTGGTTGCCCTTAGAAGAATAACTTGCTCTGCTTTATGTATACATAAATGTCCTTTAGGGCTCTGTTTATTTCTTTCTCTAGCCATACACAAAATAATGGGGTCCCCAAAGGAAACCTGAAGGGTCTCCTAAATAAGCAGGGAGGAACAACTGGCAGTCTTATGAGCCCTTCTGAAAACAGCAATTTGTTCATTAATCATGGAGGCAGAGCTTCATCACTGGAGATTAAACTAGCCTTACTCCATTGAAAACAAGAGAAACACCTTCAACATGAGTAAAACATTCATCATGCAAAGCCTGTAAATTCCATACAATGGCACAGCATTAACTCTTTCTCTTCTTATTTTATGAAGATCTTGCTTAATGCAGTAATTACAACTGATCTAATAGCTTCCTTCCAATCCCACAAAAAAGAGGTGAATTGGCACTGAATGCATTTAATGACCTTGGAAATTGTGTTTAATAGATTTCTACTAACTTGCACGATATATATCTTTTTAAAGGCGTTTTGAGCATTAAAGTTTCCTCTCAATATTAGCAACAGCTGAAATTAAAATATTGAAAGGTGTGTAATATATGATGATTTGTAAGATCAAACCAAACTGGCACTTTTTCAAGAAGACACTCCTTCGAACTTCAGCCCACAATTAGAAAGAAAGTCATTAATGGCCTCAGTTATCAGCCTCTGACCAGCAGTCCCCAGCTAAACATCTTTTTTCAGGATTCAATTATTGCTAGGTTTATTCCTTCAATAAGCTCGCCAGCTGGTTGCATGGGCCCATTTGGAAAGGAGGGTGGGTAGCTGAGATTCGGTTTACTTGGATTTAGGCTTCTGTAGAGTCATGCCCTTGAAGTACATCGTGTAAGTCTGTATAATATATAAAATATTCTTATATCTCCGAGCTGAAAATTGCCATTTAGAGTTTATGCTCTAACATTTAAATATTACCCTCAGCATGAGATAACTACTTTGGATCTCTTTATGATGGATAAAGATGAAGCATGTGGTTAGACCTTGGAGTTTGCTTTGGGAGCTACTGTGATACCCTTTATTTCACAGGAGAAAATGGAGACATTCACAGTGACATAGGGTCTCTCTGTCTCCACATGCCTACCTTATGTATAGTTTGAAATGAAAAAGCAGAACTCACTGTGAAGAAAAAACATTTAAAAAATAACAGTATATATTGGGTCTTCTTTATCTTAAGGAGACATAAATGGAGAGTATGGAGGGGATGGAGACTCTCCACAGATGTGCACCACAAAAAAACCCTAAAAGGAACCGGTCACAAGCTGTGAGAATGGAAATTCTTGCAGGATAAAGTCAAATGATTTTGCAAGGAAGGCAGGCTGGAACATGGCCCCTGAGAGGCTGTGGGATCTCTTTCTTTGAACAGTTTCTAAACAGTACTGGGCAAAGCACTAAGCAACCTGATCAAAATTTGAAGTTAGCCTGTGTTCAAATAAAAAGTTGTCTGAAAGACCTCCAGAAATCCTGTCTAACCTGAAATATTTTATGATTTTATAATTATTATAATAAAATGAAAATCTGGTTTAAATTTTCTCCCAATCCAATGAAAAAATAAGGATAGCATTTAGGACAATATTAAGAAAAGTAATATTTAGTAAATGGGAGAAAATATAAATAATTATAAATGAGCAGCTATTTGTACAAGAAATATTTGCATAAGCTACAGACATGGTGGAAAAATGAAAGATTCATGTCAGGATGGCGTATGCACAATGAGAAAAACATTAGGAATAAACAAAACCACCAAATCTCATTTAAGATGACTTCTAGATGAGATGGTAAAGCAGAACGTTGAAGAAAAAGACGGAAATTTTCATGCAGAACTTTTATTCGCCATTTTTTTATGATGCCATTATAGTAATAATGAAAAAGTAATTTCTAGTCCAGTAGAAACCAAGACACTAAAATCAGCAGGTGAGAATGTGAATCCATGCATTCTTTGAGATTTTCAGTTCCCCAGTGGAGTTTATTTAATGAATGTAGAATATAGACAAATCTAGAAGACTTCAGAAAAACCTGCATTACACTAATATGTTAAAAAGTGTTCAGGAAAATTGTAAGCACGCTGCCATGACATCAGTACTCAGAAGAATTAAAAAGAGTGGCATCTGAATGAGGAGGAACAGAGGGTGTCAATAGAAGTAATTCCAGTCCACAGAAAACTTGTCAGCAGTACATTTTATCTTTTGCAAAGGGAAATCAGAATATATCTGCCAAACAAACTCAAGTCAAAAAGGTGAAAAAATGCTATTCAGTTTTGCTACAAGTACCAATTTTTCCATTTCTTCCCCTTTACTCCTGCTTTCAAATGCTTTGAGCATCATCAATAATCATGCAGAGCCTTGTTTTTTCTTGCTATGAATACACAACTCAGAAATGGATTTTTAAACAGCCAAATAGCAACTCACTGGTCACAATGTGAAACTTAGGCTGACCTGATTGATTAAGGCACTCTGTCCTGGAAAGCAGTAGCTATGAAAGGTCCTATGTCCTAGTGATTGCCCTGAACTCCCCTGGTGACTCTTTAGTAACAGGGCTAATGCAATCTTTATGAGTACAAATCCAGACCTACAAAGAAGTAATAGGGAGATGAGTTTAACTGCACATAGAACAGGGGAGGTTGATTCTGGAGCATTGTTACTGTTGTAATGTTCATGATTCAAAAAAGCTTGTTGAAAGACTGCAGTGGGTGCAGAAAAAGAGATACAGACGTTATTCGAGTGTTAGGGAAAATGTACTACAGCTAGAGACTTAAGCAGCTCAAGAGGGTGTGCTGAGCTGATTTTGACCATGAATACCTCCTCAGATTGAAAATACAGGATATATAAATCTCCTGCATGTAGACACGGGATCAGAACCAAATTAACCAATTAACCTATGGACTAAACTGAGAGAGAGATAGAGGTATTGTGATCACTGAAAGAGGTGAAATCAAGGCTGGATGACTTTTAAGGTTCTGGAAGATGTCTGCTATCAAGCATAGGGCACTGAGCTTATTGTTAATTGAGTAGATTTTAACTGTCCTGTGATGGTAAGGAAATTAGGAAAGATGGTTTCCTGCTCTTCTCTGTTTGGTCTTAAATGCTCCAAGTTTATGCTCAAAGTAACAAGTAAGTGAGTGAAGTAGAATTATCTCATAGCTTTATGCTTACCCACTCAGTCATTTGTTATAATATTTATCCCAGAATTAAATAGTTCATGCCATTTCAGAACGTGTTACATCCATTGAAGGTCATGAAGAGCAATACTGAATGTGACACATGCAAAGGATGAAGCAGTCATACTCCCCGTGTACACATGCAGCACATACATAGTAAATTGGCAAGCCTGTTAGTGTATGGGACCCAAGAATGGGACATTAATACAATCACAAATTATAGTGTGAAATATGCTAATCTGCATTTCCATTTATTACCTGAGCTGGGAAAAAAATAAAGAATCTGAATTAAGACTTGCTTTCAGTGAACATCCACATGGCAAAGTATCTGTAAAGTGACATGTATGACTTCTAAGAGAGGATGTAGATGACTGAGAAGGAAATAGAGTTAATGTTAACCCACTCTCTCATTGAGAGAGGAGGCTGCCATATGTCCTGCACCACAGTCTCTCAATTTCTATCCTGTTTTGCACACCAAAGGAACCATCAGTCAGGAAAAAAAGGGGATAGGGAGCCATTCTGGCATAGGGCAAAAGTTATAGCTTAATGTTTCCTAAAATCCCATTTCAAATATTCCTTTGAGTTGGCTTGAACCAAATATGAATAAAAGTATTAAAGACCAGCTTACCCTACCTAGTGGCATGTTCTTCACCATGTCAGCTCTGAAGACACTATAGATCCTCTTTCTGTTTCCTGTCCTGCTACTGGATTGCAGCATCTTTCATGCAATTACTAGAGGTGTCATTAAGCATAAAGCTATAAGATGCTAATGGACCAAGTGCAGCTATAAATTAGAGTAGGGTCATATATGGAAGTGTGATTTAGTAATATAGAACTTGCAGGCTTGTGATGGTTTCCTAAGTTTGGCAATTTTTTTATTGAGAAAAACATATCAACTACAAAAATGCAAACAGTGCCCATGTAGTGGTGGCTTTTCTTTCCCCTTCACTCCTTGTTTATTGCAACAATTTTGCTAATGTGTTTTCCTTGAAAATTCATTTCAGTTGCACTATTAGCTTTCAGAGGGTTTTGTTATATGAAATTTGCAACACCTAAAGATAAAGTTAAGAGAAAACTGTTGTAAACACCTCCTACCACAAGCAGAACTGCACCAAGACATCTAATTTCACCAAAACTTAGTCTTATATTGCTACAGCATTCAGTCAACAGATAAGTACACAGCAACACAAATGGAGAACACAGGCAAAGGTACAGCGGTCCCTGTGGAAATCAAAGCTGAATTGCCACAAGTTCTCTTCCGTTTTCAATGCTACTAATACTTTTGAAGGAACAGGCTGCACATAGGGTGGCTAACTACATTCCTTTCTTACCATGGTATGAATTATAATGATAGTTTGGAGGAAAGAGAGACGTCTATACGCTACATAGACTCTGTCTCCTTTTCATGCTCAACTTGAATGATCTTCATGGAATATAAGAATGCAACTCAGAATAGTTGTTTTTAATTTGAAATCTCAGTTGCAGTGAAAAGTTTGAGGGATGTTACCGAATCCACCTATGAATTACAAATTCTACTCATGGTCCATTGTTCTATTCCCCATGTGCTGGGAAAAAAAATGTATGCAGTTGTTTAATTTCATATATGTCAGTTTTATGCCACTGCAAGTTACATGTATTATTCTAAACCATAACAGAGCCAGGACATTGATTTAAATCAGTGTGTATAAAAGTTATCATTAACAACCAAAGAACTTATTTTATTAGTGTGACATAAAAAAATATGTAATTTTTTCTCCATGCGTTCAAATAAAGATGACATTGATTATCTTTTTTAAATGATATTACAAGAAATCTTAGAAGAAACAATTAAAAAATTTTTCTCTTTTAGTATGCACAGAGACAACCCTGACCCAGAAAAGCTTATTTTCTCCATAGAGAGGGATACATTTTAATAGAAAAGAACACTGTTGGTCAAAGTACAGGCATTTTTTGTGGAGTGTTTCACAGGAAAAGATGAATTCGGGTTTCATTATGCAGTATCACTTACGTACACTGTTGCTTCTTCCAGAGAGTGAAACTTCTAGCTCCTGGTTGACAGAATACAACACTTTCCACAAAGTTCAGTGGAGCTCTTAGATTGTACATAGATAATGTTCCCAAAATACTTCAAAATTCACATACCACTAAACTCTAAAGGATCTTTAATTGAAAATTAACACCAGCAAATATATTCCTTTAACAAAGCGAAGTACTGAAAACATATATGTTTCTGACACAGTGATAGAATTAGAAAGAAAAATCTGCAGGAAATACTGGCATTACAAAACTTAATTACTTTCCAAAGTTGAATTAATCATTGAGTTTGAATGATCTGTACATTTATTAAAATCAAACAAAACCCCCCAAAACTAACCAAAAAAACAACCAGAAACAGGAATAAATTCAAACCGTATCTTTTTTTCTTTTCATATTTTCTTTTTGCATATTGAAGTTGTAATGTCAGAATAATAACCGGAAAAGTTGGCTCAAGATCATGTAAATCAAAATCCCAACAGATCTCTGCCCAAAGTAGCATGTTCTTGCAAAATATTTCACTTTCAACAAAAGCAGTTTCTATAAATACTATTTATAAAAGGAAAATGTTTTTTATCAGAGGGAAACAGGCTGTGAGAGTCCAGAAAACACTTGAGTTCATCCAGCCATCTGCCCCTTAATGGGATCAGCTATACCATGCCACTTTAATTCCTGTTTTCCTCTTAGAAGTCTTTCAGAATAGGTTAAATAATCTATTCTAGCACTTTATCACCTTGACAGGAAATTTTTGCTATTGTCTGAACTAGATATTTTTTTCCTAGGTGAAGTGTAACTATTTATTTGTGTGTCGCATCTATCATGACCATGGAAGACTGGTTTCTCCCCATCCTCTTTGCAGAGTTGTTCTCCTTATATTCGAAATCAACTATATCCGTCTCTCATCTTAGTTTGTTTAGATTAAATAGTTGCAGTTTCTTTCACTCTTTCTACAGAGGTCATACTATCTAGATGACACAATCGTTCTTATTTGAAATGTTTACACCACTTCTATTATCAAGCTTTTAAGCCCTTGGACTATACTTGCTCCTAAAATACACGTAGATCCATCACCTATTTTATAAGGTTTTATTGTTTTCCTGACAAGTATGAGCTTTCTTCTTTGCAAAACCCTTGAATTTTGGTTGCCTGCAATATAATTCCTTCACTGCTGTGTCCTCCAGCATGAGAATATTTGTTATCATCAAACAGCTTTTTTTATGAAATATGCATTTGTATTTGAAATCAAGAACATGAATTTAAAAAAACAAGGCCTACTCCTTATAAAGTCAGTGCTAAAAACTCCATGGAGATTCAGTAGAAGGGGAAACATACCCTGAAGTAATTTGAGATTCCATATTCAGATATATAACACAGGAAAACTACTTGAAATATGTGATTTAAATAATCCCCAAAGTCTTAAAAGGAAAGCAAAACAAATGTCTTAGGTCATGTTAGGTCATAGTTATAAACTAATGATGACAGATATCACAGGTTCTGGGGGAGAGTGTGTATATTGTGGTTTGCTTTGGGTTTTTTTAATTAACATTTTGAATTTGCAGTATTGAATGGTGCATAATTTGAGAAAAAGTATTGCTTATGGTCCTAGTTCTTATAAAGACCTAAATGAAGTCCTGGACTAGCAAAGGAAATGACAACCTTGCCACTGATTTATAGAAGAGCCTCATTTCGCTCTGGTATGTGCTACTGTGCATTGTTAGTCTGAAGTATTATTATACCCACAACCTCAGTTTTTTGCATTTTCTGGGTTTTGACAGATTTATTGCCGGATACTTTAAAATCCTTATAAAAAGTGAAATATTCAACAAGATGCATAGGATGAGACAATAAGGAAAAATAGACTTTTGTTTCTCTGTACAAAGAACTTGTTTCTTACTAATGCATTTCTTCTAAGTGACAAACAGGAAAGACTGGCAGATTCAAATTAGAGGTTAAGCAAAGGGTAGCTAAGAAGAACAAGAACCAACTACCTTTGTTTAAAAATAGAATTAGAATGAAGCTAGCAACCTGAGGGAACTGACATGAAGCACATTATAAGGAAATTGGGAAGGTTCTTTTATTACAGTTAAAACACAGAAGAAATGAAAAAAAAGAAAGTGTCTGCTTTACAAGGTTCCAGTTCTGTCTTCAGCCAAGCAGAAAAGGTAGTGGTATCAAACCCATTAAGATTAAGATGAAACTTGAAGACAGAGGTCACCCATTCCATAACATCCCTTTTGTGTGTACATTTTATAGTGATGCAAATGTACAAAGCTTTATGTATTCTTTCTCTACAAGATGGCCAATTAAAAGCTTAATGTACACTAAAATGTTAAAATTAAAGCAAAATTAAACAGACTTTACATTACAATTAACTTCAAGGGTTTGATTATTATTCAAATTAGACTCTGGTTTAATTTCTCTATTTCATTTGCAAAACAATTTTGATTGAATACTGATGTCAGAGAAGGAGAACTTATTTCAAGCACTAGTGAGGGGGGGAGAAAAGGGTAGATACTACAATAGGAGAAATGGGAATTTCACAGAGCACTGGATGCAGTTACAATATGCCAAAGTATGTCGGACTTGTTCACTTTATGGCTTACATGTACTCGTCAGTTCTGCTTTTGGTGAAGACTGCTCAGATTCCACAGTGAGGACTAGTGTTGAGTGCAAATAATCATGTTCATTGTGACTCAGCTTAGCAAATTATCTTTTGAAATTGGTAATTTCTAGATACAGTCAAATAACAGAATTCTTCCCTGTGGAAAATTGCCTTTTTGATGAAAATCCTGAAGTTTTCTTTATCTGACAAAAATTGAAAGTTTAAGGCGAGCAGACACTGTAGGCATGTGTTTAATGAAAACACAATTTTCTGTCCAAAAAATGTTCACAGAAAATATTTGGCAGACCCTAATAATTTCTTTCTTGCATTATACCGAAGTTTTTCCTTCCTGTGACAGATTACTGAGAAAGCTGTAAACAGATAGAATCTGGAGTATTCAGGTTCCCTTAATCCATCTTGGTCTAGTTAGGATGAGGCATAGTACACATCTTTCAGTAATTCACAGCTTCTGGAAATACATAACAGATAGATAGCCAAAAAGGATGTTTTTTTCTCTCTTGAAGAAGTATGGGGCCTCCTTTAACACTGATGACTTCTGGAGACATGGGAGACATAATAGCTCTGAAATGGTTTTCTGTGATCTGCAATGCTAAATGACAACATGCAGTTCCTTCTTTGGTAAATGTGGGTTTGGTAAAGGTCTCCTACAGCACTCTGCAAAATTATTTTCTATATATGGGCAGGTCAGCGGGTAAAGGGATTTGAGCTGGCAGCCATCAGTGCACTAATGACACAAAGCAGTTCATTTTCTCTCTGCGTGGCCGTCATTGGTATGTAGAGAAAAATCAGATGGTTGAAAATTTCATTAAAAAAAGCAGTCTGATCTGTGTGCTTGATTCCTGCTATTAAGCACTTCGTTCCTCATCAGTTACAGGTATTTGTTCTTCATCTGCTCAGTCCAGAAACTGCTGTTTCGCATTTGTACTTAACTGTAGCCATCTATTCTTGAACTGGACCTTTTAATTTGTTTATTATGACCTTTGGCATGGAGAACCTTAATGCGTTAGTTCTGGGCCACTCCTTGAAAATCATTCAAAAATTGAAGAGCTTTGTGCCTTGGCTCTTATATAATGATTTATTACTTCTCTGCTGAATTTTTGTTTTGGTTTTTTTCTGTTTTCTTTAATATGTAGGTCACAACACTATTATTGATCAATAGAAAAGAAAAAAAAAACAAATAAGCACATTCAGCTTAATGGTATTGCCATTTTCCATAGAAACCACTAGTTACTTTAGCAGGTACTGTCACTAATGGAGTGATGCTCTTCACTCATAAGAGAGAAGTAGCAACATGTTTATTGATATAAAACAGTGATTTAACAAAGTTCAGTAGTAAATGTGACAGTGGTTTAACAAGATTTCACGGCTAGGTACACTTGATTATTTACTGCATAGAGGACAGGGTCAGACAAAGCTGTCAGGGAGACCCTCCCATTGAGTCATGAGGTTCAGAAAGGACACCCTTGCTTTCTAAAATCCTTCTCAGAGGGGAGTCTAGGTGAAGCTGGATCTAGACTTAGTCTCAGACTTGATCAACAGTTCATGTTTGAAGGATTATATATATGTGCAATCAATCCTTTATATCACTTAACTAAGATTTTAAAGTTTAGCATGTTATTAATCACTTACTGAGCATCTTTTGTGACAAGGAATCTTTAAACCTTGAGGAGTGACCTTGAAAGGCATCCCTACTCAGGGGGAGATACTGGTGCACAAGTCATTGCCATGCAGGAAAGCTCAATGGGCCCTGAGTCATTCACCATCTGTGGAGTAAGATAATTGTCTCATAGGCATATTTACACTCCAACTTCAGCAGTCAGTTTCTTCAAAACTTGGCTTGAGTTGGACTTTGACCAGACTATGGCTGGGTGGAACACGTTGCTCAGATTAACCCTTGGCTATTGTGGTGTTACCTGTCTCCCTGGAATCCACTTTGAGCCAAATACGGCCGTTGCAACCAGACACATCCATTATGATCGCCACTGGTGGTTATCACTTGAGCAGAGTTACAAGAAATAAAGGTCAGGTTGGGAAGCACACTGCCACAGGTAAGAAGTATAAGCTCAGTCAACCATACCAGCGGTAAGCAAGATGAGCTATTGATAGCATATCACAGTAACATATTAGCAATAGCCAGAAACAGGCTGAAAGCTTGATCAATTGCTAAATATCTTATTTATGTCATTCTCCATGAATTTAATTTTGAAAGAATCCAGACTAGTCATCTCCAGAGTCTTCTGCAACAATAGATTCTGTAGATTTTATGGTGACTTCAGAAAAAAACGACTCCTTATACTCTGAATTTGATCTAAATATAGATGCAACATACTTATTTCAGAGCTGATGTCAGGAAGACCTTGACTGGAAGGACTCAAGATGCAGTTAAATGCCTTAAACCTTTTCTCTTAATAAAAAAAAAAGTCAAAGACGTTATCCATCAAATGAACCAAATTCCACTCTTCCATCCTAGGACACTACTTGCAGTGATATTAAAGTGAAATATATGATCATATCTAACAAGAAGATAAGGAATGCTTTATCCTTGCACACGATGGACCTGTCCTACCAGAGGAACAAAGATAGGAACTGAAGGCAAAGATGAACCCATCGAAGTATATGAAACCCCTTCATATCCATCTTCACTATAATAAATGTCTATTCAAGTGATTGAGGGTTTCCGACAAGAGGTGCTTCATCAACATCTGGTTTTCTCTTAAGAAAGGGACTCACTTTTTCTCCATAAAAAGATATTAATTTAAGGAAGATTATCTCAACTTTCTTTGTAATTCTTTCTTTGCAGCCTTACTCAATGCAATTAAATATGTGTCACACTAAAATTCAGCTATGCCCCATGTCTAATAATAGAATCCAAGTGGAAATAACGATATATGTAAAATTAAGTGTAGCTCTGATAACGGATTGAGGAGGTAAGGTCCAGTTAAAGTCCCCCAGCAGTCATTTTCTCCTTCTATACTGGAGTCCTAACACTACCTCAATTCCTAATGTAGGAGATGCACGATCGGTCCCTTAGTGCTGGTTTAATTGCTGCTGTTCTTTGGAAAAACAAAACAAAACAAAACACACAAGCAACCAACACAATATAGCATTAAAGAAAGAACAGACTGAGTCAGAACTCACATCTGAAATATACATGTTGTTTAAGCCCAATACCTGACTTGAATCGTGCACCTAAAATCAAGGGCTAGCACTTTTCTATGCTCCTACTTCATGTATAGGGAGGAATGAATATAGACTAATCTAAATTGTAATTTCATAGGTTGTTTATAGTGCATAAATAAGGTACAGCAGCTGTTTGAAAGGCAATTTGAACTAAAAGGTCTCTGTATTGAATCCTAAAGTATTTATATTCAGTTTTTTACAATGTGTTCTGTTTTCTGAATCATTGGTGAATTTGTTAAATCACTGGTGTACTTGTTAAAGTTTAAAAAAAAAAATTACTATTGCATGAATACCAGATACCCTTTGACTTTCTCCTTAAGTCTAAGTGTTTGTAGCTAAACACAAAACCTCTGACACAGCTATCTTTACTGAACTGAAACAAACTGCAGTGAATTCTTGTTGAAACTCCATCAACCATGATGATTATACTATATTTTTAATGAAGCAAGGCCACTTAATAACAATGCAAAGATACATTTCATAGTGTGCAATAGTTTTCACTGTATATATGATTTCACCTGTCATTAGCCAGACTTTTCAACTGTGTTCCAAATAGCTTATAGAAAGAACACTAGCATGCTGAAACAAGATTATTAGCAAAATCAATATCACTGAACAGGCAATTTTTTTTTTTCTATTTGATGTTGGTAACTACTCTACCAAGACAAGAACAACATAACCTTAATATGCTGGTTTAGATGTCTGTAGCACTGAACCAAAAATCCCAGCCCTTCCCAGAAGTATTGGCTATATTATGTTGAGTTTTAATTGAAATTTCATTCATTTTCTTTTCTTTCTGGTGAGAATTTTCGCATTAAAAAAGTTCTTATTCTCATCAGCTTCATGACAACCCCTTTAAGCAAATATGTTAACTAATTAAGCTTGTGACAGGTTCTTCTTACCCTGCCTTCTTTCCACCCCATGACATCCCTGGCTTCATAGTGACTTCAAAGAGACCAGAGTTATAATATCTTGTGAAGAACTTATTTTTTTGAGCTATCTTCTTCCTGCACCCTAATTTTTACATTCCTCATTGCTGAACAGTATTACTTCAACAAGATAGACAAGTGTCTAATTCTTCTGCCTTCCTTTCTGCCTTCCTGCACACCAGGAAGACTTTTGACTGGGAGCAGTGTGAATATCCAAAGAGTGAGTGTGACTTTACACTGATCATATCTTGTAAGGGTGTGAGAGTTTTATCCATCAGAACAGAGCTAATATGAAGATTGGGGTCTCTCAGGAAAAGGAGAGAGAGCATATTCTGAAATGAGAACATATAGCTGTCTGGTGCTGGATCTGCAACTTCTCATTCTCGTGACAGAAGAAATATAGCAAGCAAATAAAACCAGATGGACTTTTTTGTTCAGAATTGCCAGCCCTAAGGAAACACTTTTAGTTAGTATTTTCATCTGTCTGACTTTGAGGAAAGCAGAACTGAATTCTGAAGGGATGTGGAGAGGGAAATTGGTAGGGAGAACAGTAGGTAAGTAAGGAAAGTTTTGGTGACTAGCAATGGGGTTAAGATGATATGGGAGATGTGACAAGAAGGGAAAAAGCTGTTTTATGCCTTTTTTTAACTCTTGTAATAACTCTAAGACCAGCGAAAAACGTGAGGAATTTGACTGCACATGTTCATAGCTGTTTATCTGATTATATGTATTCCTTATTAGAAAAGCTGACTTTAGACTCTTTTGATAATTCTCTGAGCAAGCATTCAATTTTATGATTACATACGTGTGATATGATACAGTGCTAATATATTTTGCTCTTGGGTGACTGAAATACTATTATTTAGCTGTTGTTTATTAACCACTCTTCAGACGTTAAGATATGTTACTTAAATAGAATCATAGAATCATAGAATGGTTTGGGTTAAAAAGGACCATAAGATCATCTAGTTCCAACCCCCCTGCCGTGAGCAGGGACACCACACACCCAAGGTTCTGTCCAGCCTGGCCTTGAACACTGTCAGGGCTGGAGCATTCACAACTTGCTTGGGCAACCCATTCCAGTGCCTCACCACCCTCACTGTAAAGAACTTCTTCCTTAGATCTAATCTAAACTTCCCCTGTTTAAGTTTAAAGCCATTACCCCTTGTCCTACCACTAGAGTCCCTAATGAAGAGTCCCTCCCCAGCATCCTTGTAGGCCCCCTTCAAATACTGGAAGGCTGCTCTGAGGTCTGCACACAATTTTCTCTTCAGCCCCAACTATATCAGCCTGTCGTCATACGTGTGGTGCTCCAGCCCTCTTATCATCCTCGTGGCCTCCTCTGGACTTGCTCCAACAGCTCCATGTCCTTTTTATGTTGAGGACACCAGAACTGGACACAATACTCCAAGTGAGGTCACACAAGAGCAGAGTAGATGGGCAGGATCAACTCCTTTGACCTGCTGGTCACGCTTCTTCTGATACAGCCCAGGATGCAGTTGGTTTCTGGGCTGCAAGCGCACACTGAAGCCGGCTCATGTCAAGTTTCTCATCAATCACCACCCCCAAGTACTTCTCCGCAGGGCTGCTTTGAATCTCTTCTCTGCCCAGCCTGTAGCTGTGCCTGGGGTTGTGCCGACCCAGGTGTAGGACCTTGCACTTGTCTTGGTTAAACTTCATGAGGTTGGCATCAGCCCACCTCACAAGTGTGTCCAGGTCCCTCTGGATGGCATCTGTTCCCTCCAGTGTATCAACCGAGCCACACAGCTTGGTGTCATCAGCAAACTTGCTGAGGGCGCATCAATCCCACTGTCCATGTCACCAACAAAGATGTTGAACAAGACAGGTCCCAACACCGATCCCTGAGGGACACCACTCGTTACTGGTCTCCAAGTGGACATTGAGCCATTTACTGCAACTCTTTGTGTGCGGCCATCCAGCCAGTTCTTTATCCACTGAGTGGTCCATCTATCAAATTGATGTCTCTACAGTTTAGAGACAAGGATGTTGTGCGGGACAGCATCGAATGCTTTGCACAAGTCCAGGTAGATGACATCAACTGCTAATAATCTAGTTCTTTCTTTGATTTTAGATCTGGAACATAAGTGGTTTTTCCCACCTCTCCATTTGGATATTAGTAATTTATATAAGTAATTCAGGAAGGACCCTCAAAAAATCGAAGAACTAGAGAAACCTTGAAAGGAATGCTTGCATGGTTATATCCTGGTCTTGCAAACAATTATGTTCTTGCTTAACTTCATTCACATGAGCAGTACTATTTTTATATTCACAGACAAGAAATAAGATTAAGATAGTGTATTATTATTTGCAAATTAAGGACTAGAAATTGTTTTAAAAAGGTTTCTGTTTGTGTGTGTGTGCAGAAATATACCTAGAAACAAAAGGAAAAAAGTGCATCTTTTTATGCACTTCCTGGAGAAGTTGATTCAAAACTTGAAAAATTTAACAAAAAGCAAGTAAGCTGCTTTTGAGTTTTCAACAAGAATAATGTCATGGACCTCACTTGAGATAAAAACACTATCTCAGCAAGCAAAAGTTTGACCAGCTTTACTCCGAGACATAGTGTGAGACTTTTCTCCTTATCAGAATGATAACAAAAAGCACAAGACATTCTGGTTTGAGTTAGGACATTTTGTAAAAAAATAGATAGAATCCTAATGCAGTCATATAAGATTCATATAATTTCAGGCACTTATTACTCTTTTAGCCTTTTGGGGTCAATATGGAAACCTGCTGCAAAATGGTTTCTTTCTTTGGGAGTAGTTCATGTCACTGATGGTAGGCATCTATTGTGCTCTGATCATTGTCCTCATTTAATATACAGAGAAATAAATCTTGCTAATGAGTAATTCAATCTATTCTGAAAATTCTAGACTAGCTGTGGTGAGTTGCTCTCTGAGCTTTACTATTACTTTATTTTTTATTTACTATTATTACTGTAATTAATATTTAT